>NC_058411.1:59329968-59484698 GCF_002201575.2 Neomonachus schauinslandi | reverse complement strand
TTTTATTTATTTATTTTGACAGAGAGAGAGACACAGCGAGAGAGGGAACACAAGCAGGGGGAGCGGGAGAGGGAGAAGCAGGCTAACCGCGGAGCAGGGAGCCCGATGCGGGGCTCAATGCGGGACTCGATCCCAGGACCCCGGGATCACGACCTGAGCTGAAGGCAGACGCCCAACGACTGAGCCACCCAGGCGCCCCTGTCCTTAAGAAATATTGATGCAGATGCACAACATCTATAAGAATGTTCATTGCAGTATTTTATGTAACAGTAAAATTTATATTACATAATACAATTATATAAATACTTATCAATCGAGAGTTGTTTAAACAAATCATGGTCCTCAGTTAAAAAACAGGTTTTGTGGGGCGCCTGGGTGGCTCAGATGGTTAAGCGTCTGCCTTCGGCTCAGGTCAGGATCCCAGGGTCCTGGGATCGAGCCCCGCACTGGGCTCCCTGCTAGGCGGGAAGCCTGTTTCTCCCTCTCCCATTCCCCCTGCTTGCGTTCCCTCTCTCACTGTGTCTCTCTCTGTCAAATAAATAAAATCTTTAAAAATAAATAAATAAATAAATAAAAATGAAAACAGCTTTTGTGTAGTTGTGTGATTATCTGTCAGGTAATATACAAGGCTATGCTGTGGCTTTAGTTGGAAGCTGGATTGATGAATTTATTCTCTGGCATTCCAAATTACTGTTGTTTGTCCTTCCATTGCTCTAATACCCATATGATTATATAACTAGACTCCTTAGAATAATTAATAATAAAGTAAATGAGAATGCAATTAGTCCTTGCAGTGGTTTTTATCACCTATAGATCAGTCATGGAAGAGTAGTCTCCACAGAAATTGCTCTCAAATTCAGCGGGTAAACACAGTGCCCTTTCTCATTCCTGATGATCACTGCTCATGGAGTATTCTGGTGCCCTCCTACCTGCCTGTAAAGTTGGGTGTTGACCACTCTCCCCAGTTGTCAGCAAGAGCTGTGGTAGAAACGTTCAAAGGAATGGGAAAAGAGCTAGCTCCTCTTTTCTGGAGACTGTAGCATAAAATGTATAGTCTATGTAGCGTATATTTTATAGTATGAAATGTCACAGTATGACATTTCTTCTTCTGGAAATGTAAAGGAATAATATCTGTTAGTATGCATATTTGGTCATAAACTAGACATTTAAGAACACAAATGTGGTAGATTGTATCACTATTCAAAATATCTGCTGCCCTTCCCTCCTTGTTGATAGTAAGCTTGAACATGAGACTGCTTTAGAGACTTAAATGTGAGAAGTGATATATGCCCATTTCAATCAGAAGCTTTAACAGCCATTGTATGATTCTGCCATGTTCTCTTTCTCCTCTGAAATGTATTATATGGGGGAGTATTCCTTCTGCCTAGGTCTCAGAAGGAAAACAGTGAAGGGCTGCAGGGACATGTAACATAGGTGTAAGAAACAATACTTTGTAATTAAGCCACTGAGGTGTTGGGGTTATGTGTTTTGTAAAACTTAGTCCAAGCTGACTGCTATGATAAACTAAACAAACCGAACACTACATTGGATGTATGTAAAAGCCTTAAGTGCATTCAGTAGAATGGAATAAGGACTGCATTTATTCAGTGCTAACTCTCACACGCTATTCATGCATTTAATACTCATATTAACCATATGTGATACATGGTATTATTTGTAGACAAATGTCGAAGGAACCAGGGCTGATAGTAATTTCACACACTGTGACAGCCAACATTCAACTGATTGTTCCCCAATCAAAGATCAATCAATTTCCCAAGTCCACATTCTTTCCACTCTCTCACACTGCCTTCTGAGTGAAGAAATTCTGAGTTTAGTTGCAGCTTTGGATAGGATGGACCCAGGTGAATTCTTTATTTGTATTCCAAATACAGTGAAGGAAAACTTTGTAGACAAGGTCGAAGTTCTACAATTGGAACCATTTCCAGAAAGAAGAAGAGCTAATGACTTATAGAGAAGGGCATTTCCTAGCAAACCATAGTCTAAAACCGAGTTCCAAGGCAGAAATGTGATGGGATGATGAAGCCCAACAGACTGCTTTGAGGGGCTCTGAGGATTCCAAGCTTTAGCGTATTGTGGGGAGGGAAGCAGTCTTGCTGAAGACCTCCTAAAAACAGGATGAAGGTAAGTCCTGAACAAGACTCATGAGGTTATGGGAAAGTAGGACCTTGTTAAAGTAACCATAGGTAGCTATGTTCACAGGGTTAAGGGTCAATCTAAAGAGAATTAATTTGGATTTTTTTAGTAAATATTTTGGCCTTTGTCTTTCTTACATGCAATGATGATCTGTTATCACGTCTGTGCAGAACTATTATCTTAGAACTTATTAGTTGCTAAGAAGTTAAAGTTCTCACCTTCTTTGGAGCCCGAATCCCTGCACTTAAGTTCCTCAGCCTCCCTCTCTTGTCTACAAATTAGCTGGCTGAGGCATCACATAGTGACAACGATGGGAGAAAGTTCATGTTAAACAGTCTGCAAAGGTGCCTTTACAGAGGGACTGAAAGCAACTAAACATTCTAAAATCAATTTAGAATAAATCATTCCTCTGCCTTCCAAGGCTTCACACACATGGGTTTTAGCTGGTGAGGTTTCAGAAGTCCATGATTTCCCACAAGCTGGTGAATTATAGCTTCCCTGGAAACATTATTGCCCTGTTTGAACTCATGCCAACTTTGAAACAAACAGCTTCTTCTGTCTATGTCCTTTTGTCCTGCTTCATAGCCCACAACTTTGCTAACGGCAGAAATGGTTGTGGTTCCCAATGCATGACTCTTGATGGAGGCACAGTCTGAGGCTGCAAGGAAGAAGAAGCTGAAGGATAAAGGGGAATTGTTCTTTCCAAACATATATGATCTCTGTCATTTTTCTTTGTAGTTATAATTTGCAATGATACAAATGAGATTTTTTCCCCCTGCACTTTTAATCATTTACTTGAGTCTCCTGCTCATTACACCATTGCATTAACAAGAGATCAAGTGTCATATGAAAATAACTATATTTAAAAGCACAGCTTATTTAAAATACAGAAATAATTATTTATACATTTCTGTATTTTCCATATTATCTTACAAAAAATATGTTAATTTTAGAGTGAGAAAGCCAATATCCTTCCTACATTGGTCTGGCAAGTGAGATTATAAATTAGTTTTTCTTTCTCATTAAGAGAAAAGAACGGAACATTCCCCAAATCTGCTTCATGCCCACTTATATATGTATCACATGCATGTAGAGAATATTTACCTACTTAAAATTTAAAGGTTAATAGGATGGTTGTGGAATCAAGTTGTTCAGTTGTTGGGCATACCTAAAGTGTTTGAGTATATATTCATGTTCCTTTTAATCAGTGACAAGTTAGGTGCAGAAAAGAGAACATTCTTGTAATGTTTCCAGGACAACAAAATTCTGGGAGCTCTATTTTATTCATTTAGTCCCCTGTAGCCCCCCCCCCACACCCAAATTGATAAAATGATTACCTTAAGGTAATGTTTCATCTACAAATACAGAAAATAAGGGAATCCTATGCTCTCTCTACATTTTGACTTTATATGTAACATTCCCTGCAGTGAATTAGGAGCACCACTGAACACTTGGTCAGACAAATGACCGAATCCATCAGTGTGATTAGGCAGTAAAAACAGCTTCCCAGGAAAAGCAGTTACTTCTTTACTCACCATACCAGGTTTCTTTTGTCTTTTCCTGGTATGTTGTGTTTCTTGCTCTGTATTTCAATTTTATTGTAAAACAAACAAACAAACAAAAAACCACCTCTTTTGTCATTGCACTAATGCTTCTCTGACAATTTCAGACCCTGACATATGATGATTCAGGTTGCCTCTAGTTGAGAATTTACCTCCCAAGTTTAATGTAAATGTAAGCTGATAACTTCTTTAAGAGGAAGAGGGGCTTGCTCAACACACTATCCTTCAATAAAGCAGGAGGAGGAAAGTCTAACAGACATCTCAGATGAGAGATTCAAGGGCCCTTTTAATGGACTGTTTGGCACTTTCGTTTCCAGTTTAATTTGCAAACAGCTTCCATTCCCCATCGAGTGAATTCTGCCAAGTATGCTATCCAGCCCCTAGGAAAGAAGGGGGGGGGGGACAGTTGGTATTGGAAGGGGAGAAAAGGGACAGTCCAATTCAGAGCTTTTAGCTAGGAAATCCATTTGAAAACCTGTTGACTCATAAAGGACCACCCAGTCGGAATGCAGAAGGAAATTAAGCATGACCAAGGTCCCCTCAAATGTTCTTCCCATAATACTCTACTCACAGAAGCGATAGTGAAACTATAGCAGCTTTTGAAATTACATGACCTCAATAAGACCTGGAGATTTGTATTGGCCCATAGAGCAGGGTATTGAAGAGAAAATGTTCTTTTACCTCTAAAACATGATGATGCTACTTTTCTGGATAAACAATAAAAACTTGCCACTGACCATGGTTGGAAAAAATAAGAACCCCGTGTTTTTGAAATTTGGGGGTATGTGTGTGACTCTTTCATAGTCTAATCGATTCTTCCTCGTTAAATGCCCACTCTATATGGGTCAGCATTGAAGGGAGTACTGTTTGTTTCTTGGTGAGCTTATAGACTGAGTAGCATGAATGGTGGGTAAAAAGGAGAAAGGGGAATGTCATATACCTTCAGTTATTAGTCTGGATTGGGGGGTTGGAGGTGAGTTAAACGATGCAGAATTGGAATTCTAAAAATAATTAAGGAGAACCATTTAGTAAATTCCCTCCCACATATGACTTGGAAAAATGATGAACGACCCGGAGCAAGAAAATTTTTTCAGGCAGATCTTGAATAGTAAAGGATGCAATCACATCTGTAGAAATGATCATGCCCTGGGGGAGGGAGACTACTTTCTCAGCATTGCAAAAGCTCCTCTCTCTATTGTTCTTGTTTACAGATTACCTGCCTAGGCTGGTTGACTGAAACACGTAGAACAGATAAACTTGGTTAACAAACTATTTAACCATGCTAAGCCCAAAATTAGCCTGCCTGAACATTTTATTCCTAAGTCTAAGATGGTTTAAAGCAGTAAAGTGCATGTGTGTATGTAAGAGGCAAGTTAATTGTGTGTGTAAGAGGCAAGGGAATAAAGAAACATCTAAACACCATTGTTAGAAGGGAAGGTGTAGGTTAACCTGGGCTCAAATAACTTCCTTCTAACCCATCAGTAGCACATTATCTAAGACTCTAAAGTGCTAAATTGGTCAGATAAGAGACTTGCTAAGATGTAGGATCCTCTGAACAATGAGGAAAGAAAATTGAAGTGAAAATTGCAATCTCCACCCACAAGAGACTTAAGTGAGATGAAGTGAAAAGTGTTTACAATGGAAGAAAAGAGGGAAAATGTGAAGAGGATGATATTTAATAATAAAGATAACACTGGAGACCCAGGAAGGAGGAAGATGACTGGGGAAAGGGCCAGCAAAGCCAAAGTCATAAAGCTCCACAGGGGTCTGGGCCTGGGGGTTGGGAAAGCTTAGAGGAGCTTATCAGAGTCAGCTGGGACTCTGCCAAATGCTGAGTGGACAACTGGTGCCAAGGCAGAAGCAGCAGATGTTTTTCTGGAAGAAGAATGGTGGAAGGGTAGTCACGGGAAAACACTGTGCCCTGCAACAGGAGCTGTGTCTCACTGATTGCAGGACAAGAATGCACACAGACAGATGTAGGGGCAACGCAGACGCTGTGCGCACAAGCTGGAGGTGTGGAGGACAGGAGAGAAGGGAAAGGGAAGGAAAGAGAGAAGGGAGGAAGGGAAAAACAGAGACACAGAAAGAGGCTAAAGAACATATCTCTTAGAGAACCATCTGTAAGGTAACCGGGACTACCAACTGGGAGAAATAAAACATAAAGCATGGGAAATCCTTCCCACCATGCAGTGAGTGAAATATGCGGTACCTGGAGCTAGAATGCGCGCGTTCAGACCCTCTCTGTCACCTCCTAGCTGTGTGACCCTGGACGGCTTACTTATAACCTCTTTGGCCTTTAGTTTCCTCATCTGTAAAGTGGGGCTAGCAGTTCCATCTCATGGGGTTGTTGTGAAAACTGAGTTTATTGAGTGAAAGAACTTAGAATATTGCCTGGTATCCAGGAAACATCAATAAATGTTAGAAACTACTGTGATATCATGTGATCAGCTTCTGTGAGTGGCCCTGAGGTATCCATAAGACTAGTTTATGGGGGTGCCTGGGTGGCTCAGTCGGTTAAGCATCTGCCTTCGGCTCAGGTCATGATCTTGGGGTCCTGGGATTGAGTCCCACATCGGGCTCTCTGCTCAGCAGGAAGCCTGCTTCTCCCTCTCCCTTTGTGCTCTCTCTCCCTCTCTTGCTCTCTCTCAAATAAATAAATAAAATCTTCAAATAAAAAAAGACTAGTTTATGATGGTTGGGCAGTATATACCTTGTCACATCAAAATTACAATTGTCCTCCTTAGGGCGGTTTGCAGGGCGGCTAAATGTGGGTTAAACAAAGGATGATGATAACATTTTATGAGGTTTACAACTGCTTTCGACAAGTCACTTACTCCCACCCACTGAGCCTTGGTTTCTATCTGTAAAATGGGGGTATGATACATACAATACATAAGCTTTCCGTGAGATGAACTGTGAAAGTGTCTAGAACAATGTCTGGAACACAGTAAGTTTCAAAACAGAGTGTGAATCCCCTTTGGTTGGTCATGGGCAGCAGGTTTAAAATACTCTCATTAGGGAGGGAGAGCCTAACTGTTCTCCCAGCTGCCTGTAGAGAGGCCTTGGGTTTGGCTTCTCTTGTCAGCACCTAGAAGAACTGATCTTTTAGGTCACACAGAAAACTGACATTTACCTTTCGCAGCTTATCTCAAGTGTGAACAGAAGAAAAATGACAGCCTGAGTCTTTAAAATGGGTCAGTGGTGATGGGAATATATTTTTAACTCTTCCCTGCAGTTTTTCCTCTCTAAAAGAAGGGGCTTAAAGGAAAGGACCAAGAGGAAGCAGGTAACAGTTTCTACACGACGGCTCCTGATGCTAATGTCACAGGAAATTTCTGCCCCCCTCCTGCCCAGGATACCAGCTGGCTTGCTGGTGGGCATCCTGCTATGGCTTTGACCACCTCACTGGGAAGCAGCTCTTTCTTATCGGGGTTGGACCTCTGGATGAATTTGGCTGAGGACATGCTCTCCCAAAGAGCCTCCTGGGAAGAGGGGCTCCATGATTCAGACCCCTCAGTATGGACCTCAACTTCAGTAGGCTTTCTCCACTTTGCACACCCCAAGACCTACTTCCTCTGTAACTCCAGGAAAAGAAAAGGCAAGAAACTGAACAGGTGGTGATTTTGCCCTTTCTCCTGAATATTCAGGTCTTTGCCACCACCAATAGCAGAAAACAAAGCTACAGATCTTTACCTCCATTCTTGGAGAAAACACTCCTTCTGGAGGAAGAGCATGGAAGAGCCAAGCACCCAGCCAGCTGACCACAGGGGCAAGTCCCAGCCAGGGCCTTCTTCAGAAATCCTTTCCTCCTTTTCTTTCCCATCTGTTCTGCCAGGGCTAACTGGGAAGCCCCAGGGTGGTTTCCAATATAAGTCTTACAATGTCCAGGCTCCCTCCCCAGCAATCATTTATTAGAAAGAGGTTTTATGATACAAATTTGATAATCTCCCATGCACACTGGCACTGTTCTAATTGAAGTTGTAAGCCCATAAAATTCAAGCCCTTTGTCTTCCTGAAGGCCACAAGGTTTAAAAAGTTTTAAAAAGATACTATTGTCCTCTCTAACACCCACGACATTGTCACCAGGGACTGATTAAACAGAGTCCTGAATTGAAACAGTGCGGATTTTGTCTAGGTCCTTTTCAGGCCTGACAATGCCCTTTTCAGTTCCCAAGACAAAAGGAGGTTTAAGGATCGAGATTCTTCTGAGATAACCGCATCCATATGGAAGGCAAGGTGGCCAGCAGCTGAGACCCAAACACCCCACTCCCTTCCCCCTCTGTCCTCTCTCTCCCCACCCCCCAAAATGCCAGGTGATAACACAGCCTCAGCCACCCTACCTGGGGGCGGGGGAGAAAAGAGGGGAAGAAAAGTAGGGTCTCAAACTGACCCAGTGTCTACTCCTCACAGGCCTCACCGAGCCCTTGCTCCCTTCACTGGATCCCATGCCTGAACCTACTCTCCTCAAGCACATCTCCTTCCAGTGGGCACCAGGGAGGCTGGTCGTCACTTCACCAAGAGGGGAAACACTTGCATAGGAAGCTCTGCAGCTCCGTATACCCAGGCGAAGGGCAGTTACAAATTCCAAGGGTGGAACCCTGGATCTCCGAGCTTAGAGTGTATCAGGACCGCGGGAGAAATGAGACCCACCAGCAGGTCCCACACCTATGTCGGCCCACCCTGGCTCTCCAAATTGGTCTTCCCGCAGCTGGCAGCCCGGAGGAGGGTCACTTCCCCACCACCCTTTGATTTCTTCATTGCGCTACCCTCCCTCTCCCCATTCCACTCCAGCCAGGTGTAGAGCTAAGAAGAGGGAGGAAATCACAGATGTCAAGAGAGGCACTCGCAGACTTAATTGGGATTTACAAATTCTACGGGTGCTCGGGTGCTCCTCAGGTCCAGAAAAGGACAGCTTGCGACCAGGCCTGAGCTGCTCCAACGCAGTACGCTCTGCCCCCAGCCCAACTGGCCCGTCTCCAGAGAGTCCTTGTGGGGAAGCTTATTGTCTTATCCTGGCCAACTGGGTTGACTTTTGGTGTCTGAAACACCAGCAGCTTCGGGAGCCCAGAGGGGTCTCCAAGTCAGCTCCCGCCACCTCCCGCAGACAGGGATCCCAGGGTTTCCTTGACTTTATCCCCGCACCTCCCTCCCTCCACCCCTTCCCCCAACATCTTCCTAGAGCTGCGTCGGGACTGAGACTTGCCCTTCCACCCAGCCCGGGGTGGGGAGAGTGGACTGGTGCCCTGAACTCCGGTCCGGAAAGCACAGCTTCCATCTACGTTCCCGGCAGGCGCTCAGGGGACTCAATCCTACACATTTTATTCTCGCACCACAAGGAGGAAAATATTCTATTTCTTTAAAAATAAGTTGCTTCCCATACAAATAGCTATTTAAAAATATACAAATAAGGTTTAAGCAATAAAAATCTAGCTCTGGGGCTGGCGGTCGAGGGAAGAGGAGAGGGGGAAATGCTGGCTAAAGTTCCCTGCTCAGCGGCTGGGGGAGCGCGGGGCAGGGGACCCCTGCGCCGAAGGAGATGGGGCCCGAAGAGAGGTGGGGCCGGGGGAACACTCCGGATCTCGGCTTCCAGCCCTGCTTCGGCCGCAGAGCCACTCCAAAGTCCAGGGTAGGCCGAGGTGCCCGCGCCCCGCAACGGCCTCACCAGTTCCAGGAGACCAGGGTTGGGGGCGCTAAGTGCTGGTAGGCGGGGAAGAGGCCGAGAGCCGAGCAAGGCCCGAAGGCGGCATAGCCTGGCAGAGGGCAGCTGGCGGCCGGGGACGCGCCGCTCTTGTCCTGGGCGGAGGCCGTGCTTAGATCGCCGCTGCCGCAAGGCTGCCCGTCGCGCACCAGCACGGGGACCACCACGCGGCGCAGCAGGCCCGGGGCGGCGCGCAGCTCGGCAGCGGCTGCCAGGTCAGGCGACTCCACCGCCCCCGGCGCGCCGGGTGCACGCGCGCGCTTCAGCTTATAGCGATGGTTCTGGAACCAGATTTTGACCTGTGTGGGCGTGAGGCGAAGCAGGCGCGCCAGCTGCTCGCGCTCGGGCGCGGACAGGTAGCGCTGCTGCCGAAAGCGTCGCTCCAACTCCAGCGTTTGCGCCTTGGAGAACAGCACCCGACGCTTCTTCCTCTTTTCAGCGTCTGAGCCGGGAGACACCGGCCGAGTGCACGGCCGCTGCGACGAGTCGGGAAGGCTGGTCTCCGGGCTGCTCTCGTCCGAGGCTAGGGGCGGCAAAGGAGACACGGCCTGATGAGACGCCGGCTGCTTCTCGCGCGCGCGCGTGGAACCACTGGCCGGAGGGCGCTGCCACTCGCCCGCGGCTTTAGGGCTGAGACCATTTCCTTCCCTGGGCCCGCATCTGGACACCCACCTCTCCAAATTCAGTGACCTCATTTATACCACAACCTGAGACCGCGCCTCCTAAGAAACTCACCAGGGCCCTCTTAAAGCAAGTCCACACTGCTTTAAGTCCAGTCGCTGCGCTAGCAGACGAATTTACCGCAAGCTGGGGCACCAACCCTGGCCACCTCCGGGTCTACTGCAATAGTTGCCGAGGTTTGCAAAGCCTTGGAGAGCTAAGATCGCCACTGCTGCCCATCTCAGACCGAGGCCTGAGAACGTAGCCGTGTTTTCAGACATTTAAGTGCCGTTTCTTAAATATTTAAATATTGTGACCTCTAGAAACAGAAACCCAGATCCCGGGCGTCAGTGCCAGGCGCAAGGATCTGCTCTCAGGATGTGCCCACTAGGGAACGATTGGCATAGGGGTTTATGGAGGACAGAGCCTCTGGTTCGAAGACTGGTTTTGACTTCCCAGTCCCGCATGGGTCGGGCGCGTGGTTCTGCTCCCGCCTCCCCGCTCCCGCCTCCCCACTCCCGCCGTGGTGCTCCGCTTACTCACAGGGGTAGTGGCTGCGCTCGGATTCCAACCAGGTGGCGCAGGGGCCGGGCCCGGGAGCGCGTAAGTCCGGCTCCCGCCTCCGCAGGTGCTGTGCGTCCTGCTCGGGTAAATCCAGGAGGCTGCGCACGGTGAAGCTGAGGCGTCCAGAGGTGGCCATGGCCAAGGAGGGGAAGGAGGCGGGGGCGGGGCAGGCTGGGAACCGAGGGGCGGCCGGGGACGCCGCTGCTACGGGTGGGCGCCAGAGGCGCACGCCATGCGCTGGCTGCCGGGATATTAGCGCGCTTACAGCTGCATCTGTTTATATAAACAGCTCTTCCCACGCGGGATGCTTTGAAAGCCGAGGTCCGGTTCTTCAGGGTGTTAAGTACCTGAATGAGTGCTGGACCAAAGACCGAGCGAGCCCTGAAAGTGCCACCTCCACCCCCCCCCCGCCCCGCCCTGTCCCCCGCCCCTCGGCGCCCCGTTACCTCCCAGAGGCGGCAGGAAGCAGCTCTACGGCATTAGTGATTCTGTCTGATTAGCCCAAAGTGGGGACAGATAATGGGGATTGTTACCAATGAATAACATCTTGGGTGGCGAGCGGTGGTCACCACCCGCCCGTCCCAGCCCCAGCTTCCTCCTCCTCCTGGGCTGACACGGGGCTTGGCCCCGCAAGAGCGCCGGCTAGGGTGGGGGCGGCATGGGTGGGTTTATGAGCACCCAGGAATTTATTCCCTGTTTGCTTTATTCCTCGAGCTTGTTTGCTAGTGTTCGTTTCCCGCAATTATCCGGAAAGTGATTTACAAGGCGGCGTTAAACTCTGGCGCGCTCTTTTCTCTTTTTGGTTTAGGCCCCTCTAAGGATTCAGAGGCGAGAAATTTCAGGCGGGCACAGAGTTGTGGCCTGGTTCCGCCGGCATCTGGGCCGAGGGTTTTGAAAGCCTCTAGGAACCACACCCCAAACGTTCCTCCCTTCAAGGTGTGCTGGGAAAGGGCTGGCAGTAGTACAGGAGCCTCGGCTCGGCGCCCGTTTCCCCAGACCGGCAAAACGGAGGCGGAATCCGGCCAAGCTGTTCAGGTCCTTAGTGCCACCCTCGTTAGCCCAGCCCCGCCCGGCCGCTGCGGGTCGTGGGCCCAGCCCCCGTGGCCGCGCTCCTCAGAGCCCAGCCCAGGCCCGCTCTAGGGCCCACGGGCGGCGGCGTTTCCCCGGGAGCCCATGAAGGCCTTGCGGCCTCCTTGGCGTCGCCAGACCCTCTGGCGCCACTTGTGAGCTTCAGCTATGCGGCCTCAATGTCAGGCGCGGTACCGGGGATACAGCCTCTGCCCCAGGGCAGGCCTCCGGCCTGGGCTTCCCGCTCCAGGCAGCTGCCAGGCCTAGTCCAGTACTGGACCGATTGGGAGAATTAGGACTGGGCCCGCCGGGCAGAAAAGACACCCTGCGGGGGTTTTCTGAGATCTAGTTCCCACAGCCCCACCCGAGCGAATGATCAAGGTAGAAGGCGCAGGGAGTCAGGCGCGGTTACATTTTGTTGGCCCATTGGCTCCCCCGTGGTCCCGCTTCAGTCTAGGGCTCATTGAGGGCACTTTTAGAGGCCTCTCCTCTGCGGCCGGCCGTGGTTTGGGTATTTGGTTGCTAAATTCTAGTGAGGGACGCGGCGCTTGGGTGGCCGCACCCGAAATCCTAGCTCCACCTGAGCTTAACTGGGACCTGGCTCCTGTGCAGTGGCCCGGGCTCGCTGGCCCGGTGCACCCTCCCCATCAGCCTCCCTGTCATGCGTGCCCAAGGCGCCCCGGGCTGCGCAGCGCGCTGGGTGGTCGGGCGGAGGCAACCCCAATACAGGCCAACTGCTAGGCCGCGGACAAAGGGGAAATGGAGCTCGACGCCCGGACCTGTTGGAAGCATTTGTTCCAGTCAAGATTTTGCATTTGTTCAGTCCGAAATAATGCGTGATTGACGCCTGCTCACAAAGCTCTTTAGCACGCCGGGATAAATCGGAGCTTGTCCCGTGTTGTCATGGTTTTCAATGGGGTTCAATGGGATTGGGAGCACGATCGACTCTGCTGGCCGTCTCTCTGCCGCCCCGGCAATAGATTTATTAGTTATGTCTTTTTAAATAAGATTAAATTGAAATGACTTGGCTGTCCTCTTCGAGATGGGCGGCAGAGGGAGCCAGGAGTAGACAGGGGGCGGCAGAAGCCCGAAACTCGGTGCCCACTGCGCCCCAGCACCTAAGCTCCAGCGTCTCAGAGATTGGGCAGGTCACAGACTGATCCAGGGCTTCCTGGACTTCTCTCCAGCTAGAGCCGGATGCCTGGCAACCTCTGCTAGCCCATTTCCCGAGACAGGTGGAAGGAGGGCGTTGGCAAAGACTATCCTAGGACAGCATTAGGATAGACTCCCATTTGGGATCTGAACTTCTTGGCTGTGTCAGAGAGAAGGAGCTCTGGCCTAGGAGTCAGTTGGCATCCCAGCCCAGCCCCTACCTAGCTCTAATGGCCTCATCACTCTGAACCTCTCTCCCCACCCCCTTATCTGAAACAGAAGAGAACAGATATGGTAACTTCTAAGGACCCTACCAGTTTTATGATTACATACCTCTGGAATTTTTCTAAATCTATCTTTGTTGAGTTAATCAGCAACTTTGGTCTCCCCCCGGCCCTGCCTTTCTGGTACGCGTCCCCAGGACTCTGACTCTACATTCTCCACAATGTTCTAGGAGAGGATGTGCCATCTTCCGAGTTTCCAAAGGACACGCCATAAGAGTAGGGATGAGGTAGATAACAGTTTTGGAAAGAGAACCAGAGAACCAAGTCAGGAGATGCAAAAGAAGAGTCTTTCCTGGAGTGACTGACCTCTCTTAGCCTTTTAATCTATTTAACATCCTAAGCCCACACTGACATGTAGAAATAAGTAAATGGCACTCTTCAATTCTTAAGAGCTCTTCAGCATCAAATATTTGCTTTTACTCTTAGTATTTGGCTCCCAAAGAAGAGCTATTCCCTCCCCCCGCCCCCCACATCTGCTCTGAGAAGGATCTAGCTCTGGGATTAGCTCCCAATATTACTTCTAGCCTTACCTTCCCTAACCTGGCAACAGTGTTCCTGGGTCCCAGTCTGTGTTCTAAATATCCCAGGAAAACTCTGTACCTCCTGGTTCTAGAAAGCATTGCAACTTCCCTGTGTCATTGTAGTTTCCTCAATGCCTCTGTAGGCTAGTCCAGTCTTCCTCTCAGCTGGGCTCTGGGACTTTATCTGAATTATCTCTGAAGAGCCAGAGCCTGGGGACTCCAGGAGTTTGTTCCATGTAAACTGTGCCTTCTGAAGTAATGGAGGGAAGGAGGTAAACAGCCAGAATTATTAGTGAAAGATGCTTTCTTTATTGCCTCTTCATATCTGACAGACTCAAAAATGGGGGAGGAGAAAATTATTTTGATATGGGGTCAGTTGGAAAAACTAGGCCAGATAATAAATTTTACACATATTGGAAATCTTTATATAAATTGCCTCTGATTCATAAGAGATTCTTAGTATCACAAGTAAACCATCTAACTGAATATCCTTTCTAGATTTTAAGATATTGCTTGGTGTTCTGGACATTTGAACTTATTTTGCACCTCAACATAGCTTGGGAATATTATTATTTAATTAGATAAGTATTTGTTTCTCTGTAATTGGATGTAGTGCATCTCAATCCTAATAAGAGTTTTTAATCATTAGGCATCTGCGCTATAGTGAATATATTTAAGCAGTCTGCATTAATCGCCTTTTCAAAAGTATTATCCAAAATGATCATCACTGCTGCGTGCTTAAGAATTTAAGACTAGAAAATTCTGAAATAAAACTAAAGTATCTTGATTTTTAAAAAATGATTGCATCTATATCTTGCATTCTGTTTTTAAATCCTTCCATTTTGGTTAAGTGTTTCACAAAATCCCGCAAATCTATACAGTATTGAAGAGAGGCAACATTGCAAATTCCCCTTGATAGATGGAGGGCCCTCAACTCCCAGGACATTTTTCTTTGCCTCATAGCAACTGCTCTCCCCTTTTTATCAGTATTCTGGTTAAAATAGCAAAAGGAAAAATAAAAATGGGCCTTTGATACCTCTAAGAATAAGTGAATGATCTTGATCAGACTTAGGACAGAAAGAAAAAGCAGCATTTAAAATCAGACTTCTTTGCCTTTCCTTATGAAACCTAGTTGCCATGAATAAGTAAACATTTCCCTTTTAATAGCTAATAATCAATTGCTTGGCGGTGGTCCAGGCCTCGCTGCAACTCATTCTTAGTTGTACTGATGATATATACATACAGGACAAGGAACGACAATTATTTTTAGACTGGGGATTTAGTACATCTTTGAAATGGGCTTCAGATTTTATTGCTTAATGTCAAACAACAAGATTTGAAAGGTCCCATCTTAAGTTCCTTGAAATATTGACTTTCCAGGGACTTTTTGTTGTCATTGTTGATTTCTAGCAGAAAAATTTTTCTCTTCTACTATGTTTATCTAGTTGTTTAGATATATAATGAAAAAAAAATGTAGGGAGTAATATGGTTCAGTGAATTAAAAAGTAAAGGTATTTATTTATTTATTTATTTATTTTTATTTTTATTTTTTTTTTTTAAAGATTTTATTTATTTATTTGACAGAGAGAGACATAGCGAGAGAGGGAACACAAGCAGGGGGAGGGGGAGAGGGAGAAGCAGACTCCCCGCCGAGCAGGGAGCCTGATGTGGGACTCGATCCCGGGACCCCAGGATCATGACCTGAGCCGAAGGCAGTCGCTTAACCGACTGAGCCACCCAGGCGCCCAAAAAGTAAAGGTATTTAATGAAATATCTATAGTCCCTAGTTCCTAAAGAGCCAACAAATAACTTTAAAAAATTTTAAACTAGTTTATTAAGTATTTCTGGTCTTTCCCATACTTTACAATGGTATAATATAATGCTAGCATGGAATGTAAGCTGTCCAAATAGAAATAATAACACACCTTGGAGAGGGTGACAAATCTTATTTGTTCAGAGCTAAACTTCTTCATTTTTGTCTAATCCTTTTTTCAAGATGCTACTTTATACTCCTCCTTTGCTTGACTGAAACAGATACAGTTTATATATAACAGTATCCTAGTTGATGTTTACACAATAAAGGTCCAGGCCCTAAGTCACATTTAATGTCACATACAGACACTGACAGAGTAGACTGACCCCAGGAACATATTTTGTGAGATTTGCCCTAACACCTCACATAGGCCTGCCTGCAGTGCATGCTTATAACCACCAGCACTTCATTTCAAATTAGGTATTTTTTCTTACCCAAGCATTATAACAAGGCCTCTTTTTTATATATATATATATATATACCTTTACTTTGAGTTAACTTTGGGATTTTAAAAGGGTTGTATTATTAAAATGAGATATTATTCTGTCTTATTTGGCAGCAGTTTAAGCACTAAACCAATTATTAGGCTAGAGAAGTAGTTGTTAATATCTGTTGAAGACAGGGACCACAGTCTGTCAGAGGTCTAAAGAATCAAATATTCCATTTTCTTACAGTGGTGATGACAGCAGCAGTAATAAAATACCACTTTACATTTTATACATTTGAGAATGTTACAGTGTACACTAGCATTTGTTACTGCATCCTGAGTCAGGGTAGATTACCTAGGACAGCAAAGCTCAAGGAGAGGCTTGAAGGCAGATAGACTGTGATATCCCTAGAATTGAAGAAATTGGGGGTGGGGGATGAAGAGGATGTAAAGAGGAGAAAGAAAGTCCATTGTAATAGAAGGTATTAGAAAAGAATGATTAAGAGGTGAAAGAGAAAGCGAGTCTGGGCTGGCTTAGAGCAATGGGTTCAATTTGATCTCATCGACTCAGAAAAAAATACACGAACCAGAAATTTCCAGTCAACAGTGGCTTCTCTATGCTTTCCCAAAGTATTTATATTTCTAAAAATTAATTACAATAGCTTCCAGTTATGACATAAGTCCTGGGGATGTAATGCACAGTGTGGTGACCATTATTAACAACCCTGTATGATATACTTAACAGTCTCTAAGAGGGTAGATCTTAAAAGTTCTCATCACAAGAAAAAAAAAGTCTGTACCTATGTATGGTGAAGGATGTTAACTAAACTTATTCTGGTAATCATTTTGCAGCATACACAATTATTGAATCATTATGTTGTACACCTGAAACTAATACAATATTATATGTCAATCATGTCTCAATAAGAAAATTAAAAACAACAAGTAAAGTTCACCCTCTAAAGCATTCAAGTTTTTCTAGATTCTATTGAGTTTACTTTTAAATGTTTCTTTGGAAAAAAATCTTTTTCCCAAGAGGAGGCAAAACTGTATAACAAGAGCATGAAATGACAACCTGCAGGAATTTCCTCACACACACACACAAAAGTAAAAGAGCTGTATGTTTACTGCAGTCTCTGGAAATCCCTTAGCCAGCAAAGGTGGCTGTCTTTGTATTCTTGATTAAATGGGTATTTGCACTGAAGTCACATACCACACAAAGGAAACAAAACAAAATAAAAATGTCCTTCGTGTTCTGTTTTTCAATCATTTGTGTGAAGGAGGTTCTTGGCCTTTATCACTGTCAGTGAAAAGTTCTTCATTGGAAGGAGACATTCCACTCACCCTGCTTCTTGTGCACAGGGAACTTACCATGGAAACTACTTCTGGAGCCATCAGACAAATATATAAATGACAAAGCTCAATACCGGGCATTTTAGGTTTAGCTTCAGCTCAACAACAGGGTATGAAGAAGGGTGTTTAGAATTTCTTGAGAAATTTATTGTTGTATTTGCCTTGCTCTGAATCTTAAAACCGATAAATTGGATTTATTCAAGTTGGGAGACAACTAAGAAATGACTTTAAATACATTCTGATACTAGCGTATGTATGCTATGTATTTAACACCACTATGTATGATAAAGCTGTACTTTTCTAGGTGACTTTTTAAATAATAGCTTGAGTATCCCCAAGATGAGAGATTCATCTTTAATACACGTTTGTATTTTTTAATTGGTTATAAACTTCAATTAAGTGACAGAAAAAAATTTCTCCGACTGAATAAGTTTCTTTTGTTTAACAAGATCTATACTAAATTGTTGTTGACTTATCCTTAAAATATTTTGCTTTGTAATATGAACCTGGAGAAATTTAAGACAGTGCTTCACAAAACTTGTATTGTCTTTTTTTTTTTTTTAATTTCACCTGCTTGTCAAGTTCTCATTTAATTTACAACCAGTCCCAGATCATTCCCCTACTGTTTCCACCAAGTCTGTTTTCAGCCTTCTTCTGTCCATGGTCCGCATGAACCAGCTGTAAAGACTGTCTGACCCAGCATGTGTCCACTGCTTGTTTTCATTATCAGCTCCTCAAATCAAGGCAGTTTATAAAAGCTAGATGGATATATTTCTGGATGGTTATGGCATCGGGATGTGTGCATTTTTTGGGGAGCTACATAGTTGAAACTTAGTTCTTAGGCACTGGAAGTATGTGTATATTTGGATGGTTGGTAGCATGAGAAAAGAAATGGATGGCTACACATGGGATTTTAGTTGCTTCTTTGTTTTTGACTACTTAACAAGAAACAGAAAAAAAAGAAAGCCTTTCTCCTTAAGCAAAGGGATTGGGCTGTGAAACAAATTTCGAGGGGGGAAATCTAAGAAATAATATGTGTGCCTAAAGTTAGATATTCTATTTCTTACGTATTACTGAAATGATATCAAATGATGAACTTCGCGAAAGCTCAGATGTCAGAATGCTGGGGGTTAGACAATACAATTAACAGGTCATCTCTAGTAAATTTAGCATTCTGGTTTCTTCTATAATAAAAATAAAAACCACCAAGTTTTCATGAATTATCATCTTAATAATTTCTTTTATAGAACAATTAGGAGAAGTATATGAGTATCTCTTTCCATGATGCACACTCGTTTATGCATTGTTGAGATTTTTCTATTATTCAAATCCTGGTGGGATACCAATTCTCCCATCAGCTGATTGGTCAGAGGAGCATCCCAAGGGGTAGGCAGAATAGGGGAGAAAACATGTTAGTGTCTCTAAGTGAATCCAAGGTGTCCACACTGAATGGAGGTGAAAGTGACTGGGTGAAGGGAGGGAGGAAGGTAAGAGAAAATGGGAGAGTGAGTGCTCATTTCACCTTGGTGATCACCCATCTCTATCCAGCTATGACTTACCAGCTGGAAGCTGGTAAAAGGAAGGCAGGGAGTTTATTTGATCACCTCTGGAGCAGCATACCGGGAAGTGTAGGGGAGAACAGGTGGTTTTGTTCAGATACCAATTAAGACTTGAAGGCCTACAGCATTTTAAAAGTCCTTGTTGGGAACTAAGGCTAATTTCTAGGAATCCTGTTGTGATTTGCTTTTTAGCAGCATCTCAGTGACTAGCAGAGTGTGATTTCATCTGCTCTAAGTTGTATTTGTTTCCAAACAGCTTAACAATGCTAATTGGACAGCACAGAAACCTATTGCAAGTTGCGTTTTTTAAAAAAGATAACTCACCCTAGCAATGAACATAGATTGAAAACCAGTTAAAAGCCAGTGAGAACAAATGTGTCTTAAATGGAGGATGAAACAAAGGGAAGGTGGGGGCACATCCCCTAATGTCAATAGGCAGAAAGCTGCACGTGCATAATGGCCATGGGAGCGACCACCCAAGGTGATCTGAGTCAATTCTGGAGACAGACAGAGACCTGGAGCCAGAGAAGGGGCGGGGACAGGCCAGCCACCCAGAGTCCTGCTCAGGAGGGAGCCAAGGTGGTGGGGAATTGTTGTATTCCTGTTCCATGCCACACTTGTCTCGGCAGCCAATTTTCTTCCTCCAAATATACCCCACAAGGCAGGAGGTCTGCACTCTGGCTTCTGTGGCCAGTAGTCACACTCCTGGTAGATTTAGAAGGCTGCCAAAGATAATGACTGAATATTAACTAGAGTCAACTGAATTACACAAATATAAACCCCCTTCTGCCCCCACCACAAGGCTGCCCATCCACCCAGCCTTATATTTGGTAGCATGCAAGTCCCTCAAGGGGCAACATTTTTGAGAAAATTAAAATCCACAAATATATGAGTAACTCATGAATACCAAGCACTCAGCAAGCACTGAGGCTGACTGACTCAGGCATAAGGCAGAATTCAAGGAACACCTGGTTTTTCTTTCCAACATGCACCAGATTTGGGGATCAGACCAACGGCACCAGATCTGGGTTTGAAGTCCGGCTCTCTGAATAACCTGGATGACTTGGATCAACTTTGGTAATTTCTTGGAGTCACAGTTTCCTCATCTATAAAATAGAAATAGTCACTCATATGGGTGTTGTGAGGATTAATGAGATCTTTCATGTACAGTGCTTGGCACGGTCCTTGCCCACAGTTAGTAGGTTTGTTTATCACAGCAGTTGTTGCTCTGATAATAATGTATGATGGGGAGGTGGAGAGGCGGAGTTTTCTATTCACACAGCAGCTGGAGGCTGTGCTATCATAAGTTTAGGATCGGCGGTCACAGAGCTGAGTTGAATTTCATCCAATTAACAGAAGAAGAAACTGAGGCACAGAGAGAGTTTGGGTGACTTGCCCAGCATCTCACAGTTTGGCTTCAAGACCAGATTTTCCTAATCTGGGCATCTTTCTACTTTACCATGCTCTGTGCTACTAGTCACTGAAGTAGCTTTTCCTCTAACAGAGTTAGGAACAAGTTGCCTGTAGAAGAGATTTCCTTAAACTCGGCAGCATTATCCAGACCCTCCAGTTTCAGAGCTTTGGCCTCAGCCTACTTGCTGCTATGGCTAAATCTCTGCTCGCAATGCAAAGGCTCTCACTGTACTTAATGGAAGGATAAAGGCTCAGCCTCCCAAGCCCTAATGTTTTCATTTCTTGGTGCCTCTACAGCTGCCTCGAGGTGTTTTTCCCCCCAGTGTCTGTGCTTCAGGATTCATTCTTCCCAGTGTGTGAATCCCTGAAGCAGCATTTGAATCCTCTTAATTCAGCCAGAGCATCTTGTAAAAGTTCTCTCTCTCTAGCACATATAAAACACCAGGTAAGAACAGAATCAGATGAATTAGAAACAAATGCATTTGCCTGGAGGCAAGCAGAACAAGGCAAATATTGACTGCTTTAAGAAAGCAAAGGGAAATGCATTAAGATTTTTTTTTGGTTAAGGCCAGGGTCAGGGGAGGATTCTTTGCCTACTGGGAAAAATGGAGAGGAGAGAATGGTCACAGCAAGCTGTGTCACTCAACATCAAGCTCTTGGATTTCCTGGGGAAGGCGTGGGGCGGGGGGAGGGGGCGCATGTGAATGTGCTGGGAAGAAGATTGTGTGTTCCATTCCACAGGCCCTGTGATCCTCATCCAGGCCTGCCTCATAGCAGCCCTGCAGTCCTTACTCTACAGGGAGAAGTGAGCTAGCTCCCAGAATCCTCAAAACCCACGCCGCTTTGCCCAAGATTGTGCACCCTACCCTTTCTTTTGTTTTCTAAGTTCCCTTAGCTCTGGTAGTCAGTACCATCCGCTTTTCCTTTTAATTGCTTTCTGAACATTTCAGACGTGCTAATCCCAGGTGCTTTTCCAGGACAGGCGCTGGTGCTTTATATTTGCTTCTGTGTTTTCAAAAGAAATACTTGTTGATATTTTTTGATTGACATAAGAGTACATTGCTAAATATAAGACAATTGCGCTTTTAAGGTATACAGACATTCCATTAGAAGGAACATGTTTCCTTTGTCAACGGCGTACCTAATCAGATAAGAATATGAATCAGGATTAATTCCCCACCCAGCCAAAGTGATATAAAATCATTTCCTGCGTGAAGTAGTGTGCAAAGCCGTGGGCAAGGGATATGCGGAGAGAGGTCACCCCTTATTTGAGAAGATGCGAAGGACTCGGTCATCTTACCAAATCCTTCTCATCTTAGAGCAAGTTAAAAGGGATTTTGCTGTTTTTTGTGAAAAGTTCTCTTCCCTTGGTCTGCATAAGGCACAATAGTTGCTAACAGCTGATTCGGAACAGTTACAGTCTAGTGTATAAATATGTAAACATGGGTAAGTACGTATTTAGACAATTTAAAAGTGTGTCTCATTTACCCAATTATAAACAGCTGTCTGAGAGCAATTACGATTTATCATGTAAATGCTTATTTGCATAATTCAAAATATGAATATTATTTGCTTGATAAAGACTGTAAATAAAAGGCAACCTGAACTTTCTCAGGCTGAGAGTTTTATGCTAAGTTTTTATCTAACAGGGGAAAAGAGCATTTTATTCAAAATGGTACTTAATTTTGTTAATTTTAGCAGGTCCAGGTAATTGTTAATTTAATAAGAAAAGAGCAAAAGTTTTAAAGTAAACGTGGCTGGCTTAGAAGTAATAAAAGAAGTCACACTACTCTGCTACTTTTACTTCTAAAAATTTGCTACGTAGAGATGATGAAATGCCTCATCATTGTTTTCACTGCACATGAGTGTTTAATGGTGAATACTTTCAGGGTGTTTAGCATATTATTTTAGGTGCTACAATTTGATATACACATAATTTTTCAGTAATGTATCATTATTTTTTCAAGTATGGGATGATTAAATGAGTATGCTTCCAAGTGTACTAAGGAACATTTCTCCTATTAAAATCTAACTTCTGCTTCTATAAGAACAAGTAATAAAATGTGGGCATCGAAACTTCCACTCAGGTGTATCCTGGTGTGTTCATCTTCTAGGGCTGCTGTAAACAATCACCATAACCTCAGTGGCTTCAGACAACAGAGTTGGATTCTCTCAAAGATCTGGAGGTGAAATCTAGAAGTGAAATCAAGATTCAGCAGGGCCACGCTCCCTCTGAGGGCTCTGGGGAAGGATCTTTTCTAGTCCCTTCCCAGCATCTGGTGGTGTTCCCTGGTGTACAGTGTAACACTCCAGTTTCTGCCTCTGTGGTCTTCTTCCCTGTGTGTCTGTGTATCTTCTTTTCTTCTTAGAAGGACAGCAGTCATTGGATTTAGGCCCCATCCTACTTCCATATGACTTCCTCTTAACGAATTACATCTGCAAAGACCTTATTTGCAAATAATGTCACATTCACAGGTAACCAAGGTTGAAACCTATCTTTCGGGAGGACACTCATATTACTATATGGTATATTCAAGAAACATTTATTCAGTTTCCTTTATGTGAAAAACGATGTGATGGGAACTCTCTCTTAACCGAAATAGCCAGTTAACAGTGCATCCACTATTTCTGACAAGCAGACGTTCATGATCTTTCCTCGGTATTAATGCTTCTCTTCAAGGACCTCATTGCTGTTACTGTGCCACTAAGTGTGGATGAGTCTCCCCAGGGGGGATTAAATCTCCCTCTGCGTTGAAGGGTCAGTGCAACCTTTATGCAATTCTTCCCGCTTCCAGAAAAGAAGCTACCATATGCTAAGCACAGTGCTCAACACTTTATAAAAGGTAGTTCCGTGAGACCTCATAACCATGGGAGTGGTGTTTTATGACACTCCCATTTTATTATGTGGCAGAACCAGGATACGGATCCAGATCTTCCTGCCGCTAAAGCTTGTGTCATTGCCACATGTCTTTGGAGGGTATCCCAGTGTGTGTGGCTACATGCAGTCACTTCCTTGGCTGTGTCTTCTCCTCGCAGACCTGTGCAGGAGTGCTTTCTGTGCTGCATCGGCACTGCTGGTTTTGCCTTGTTGTTTGTTGTTACACTTCTAAGTGGCTTCTGGTTCCTAGAAAGATGCATTGCCCACGTGACTGGGGAAGGAGCTTGGAAACTGAAATTGATCAGGAGGGGGAAGTAGTGATCATCTCTTAGAAGACCCGACCGATGGGCCCCTGAGGAAATCAAAGCAGGAGAAATCAGGGTACTGCAGTGATTCAGAGGTGAGAAAACAAGCCCTAGAGCCCTAGCACAGGCACAGGAGTTGGTAATAGACTTCCGTGAGCAGGACCAAAAATATGAATGAGATCACCAGACCTGAGATGAAGCGGCAGGTAAGGGGTCTGTCCCACAACAGGGGGTATCTAATGGTATTTACCAAGCAGGAAAGAACTACGGAAAACTCGTGCCTAAATTTTCACCTTCATGGCCCCAAAGTACTGCATCTTCTCTCGGCTTGTTTGGGTAGGGTTTTGCTTCTCTATCTTTGATTATGTCTCCCAGAGCAGTGGAATGGCTGTCATTTCCACCTCATGTCACTACTTATTTCTCGTGTACGTGTCCTGTCAGCCCAATTGGACAGCAAGCTTGTTGAGGAAATGGTCTTCCTCTCTTGCTATCCTTGTGGTACCAATGGTGCCCATCAGGCTCTCAGACCTCATCCAGTCTCCAGTCATTGACATTCAGAGAGGATCACATCTGATAAGCATAAATAAATGGGAAATGCACTCATTGATGAGCTGAGTTTTAATTTTTCCACGTTAAAAATTTTGCTTCTAAAAGAAAAGGCATGCTTTGTACATATCCAACATCCTATCACTCCATAGAAGATCCCATAGCCTTTATAATTTATGTGGGGCTCAAATGCCACAAAATGCTAAATGACAGAGTCAGGGCCAGTTCCAGGGTTAGGAGAAATATGCAGAATCAGTATGTAGTGCTATGTCATTGAGATTCCTGCCTTTGTCAGGATCTCCTTTTTGTTAGTTCTATTAAAAATCAAATCCAATGTGGAAGTCAGACTTCTGTGATTCCGGAATCATACATTCTAACCCCCAGGCCGAAAACAAATTCATGTCGATGCTTTGTTTTCTAATTGAACTTTCCCTTTCCAATCAGAAAAGAAGATGAATTAGCATTTTATGGTACCTATTAGTGAGGGACTGGTCAGGTCATAAAAGTGCACCAGGCTGTGGAATTTGCACCCTGGTACAAGCAATGCATTTTCCTTATTATGCTCCCCAGTTAAACAAGAATCAAGAGATTCAGATCGAATCACCATCCTGGCTCAGCACAGTCTAGGGGTGATGAGCTTTACCAGAGAATCAGGTAGGGTAGGCCCTGCACCTGCCAGTCCTGAAGGTACACTAAGGGCCAACTTATAGGGACCCACCTCCTTGTGTCTCCTTTAGCTGGGCTGCAGCTTCATTTGCCCCTTGCTCTAGTATTTCCCGATTACTTATTTCCTTTCTGGTCCTCGCAGCAAGCCTGTGGGAGAGGTTCATTTTGCTATCTTATCTATAGATTAGCTTTAGGGTAAGATTCTAAATAAGTTTTGATTGCTAAGTATAGCATTCCAATTTTAGGAGAATCAATCATTTCCCCACTGAATGTTGTTAATTCATTATTACTAGTTTATTCATCTATTCATTGAACCAACAAGCATTTATGGAATGCTTGCCTTATGACAATTGCTGTGTTAAGTTCTGGAACAGGACATTTCCATAATGTCTTACAATTTCCAGACTGTAAAATCAGTAGTCGCTTTGTTTTGTTTGCAGTTCCAGAAGGTGAGTGTGATCAGCTCCACTTTGCAGATGTCAAAACTGATGCTTGGACCCCAGAGCTTTTATGGGGGCAGGACTGTTATCCCCGGTTAAACTACGGAGAGTCCAGGAGACTACTGGGATGGCTTTTTGTGGCTCTGTGCTGGAGGTTTCATAATAAAAAATGACCCAGTCCCTGACTTGATAGGGTAAACGTTTAATATACATGTGACCATAGAGTTTGCACATAACTTATTATCCAAAGAGGACACTTTGAGAGGGAAAAGAGGCACTCTGATGTTTTTGCCAGGACAATGTGCAAACTAGGGGGGATAGTTATTTCCTTTCTCCCAGCCTGTCTGTCAAGTTGAAAACAATGCATCTCTAGAGATGTATTTGCTTTCATGAAGAGTGTGAAGTTGGGGACAGGCAGAGTAAGGCAGAGAGGCAGGAGGGAGGGGGCAGGGAGAACTACCTGGGCTGACTTCCTGTACCATCCAGGTAGTCAGAAGTGAAGCCAACCTGTAGTGAGCTGCCCCCCTACTGCTCCCCTGCTGCTGCAGTGTTTTAAGCTGCAAGAGAAAAGAGGGAAAGGGAACAGAGAGTCTCTATTTACCTGACAAAATCAGTCCATCTTTTTGCACATTCTCTTCCACTAAAATCAAGCCTCACAGGAGGTGAAAATTCCCAAGATCTTTTTCTTTTGTCTGGGAGTCCTTTTATAGACTCCCCCTGCCCAGGAATTTATTCTCTAACTAAATAGTTTGGTATTAATAAAAGAATTACTAGCAGTAGGTGGGTGTTTGCCTTTACAAATCCCAGTGTGGGGACGACACCTTCCTTTGGTTATTGGCACAAAGCTAAATGGAAGGAGCTGTGTTCTGTAAGGCTGTGTGCCCAAGATTGAAACTGAGTTTGTTTGCTCGCAGGTGGGAATCATGTCTCAGAGCTGGAAGGGATCTGAGGAGATGATCAGTTCAGCCTCTTGCCTCTAGACAGTTAACTCCCAAACTGCAAATACCCCAAAGGGAATGAAGGCTATCAGGGCAAAGTATATCCTTCTCAGAATGTTACAGAGGGCCTTCATGTGCCGACCCTTCTGCCAAACCCACATCTCCCACCACTTCCTCCTGCGAGTTCAGTGCGTCAGCAGTGATGGCGATGATGAAGAAGATGCTGCTGCTGATGCACCAAGCTGTTTTCTAAGCACTTTGCCTGAGTTATCTCCATTATTCCTCACAGCCCACTGAAGCAGTTTATTTTAGTAGTATTTCTATAGATGAGGAATCTAAGTACAGAGAAGTTAAGTAACTGTCCCAAGGTCACAAGTCTGCAAAGGGGCTAGAGCCCGAGGCTGACCTCTACAGTGTGCAGTTCGCTCAGGACATTTCGCCCGGTGGAGACAGTTGTCGCCTTAGGTCTTCACCCCTGAAGATGCAGCTTGAGCGCTGTTTCTCCTTAAAAGCTGTCCATGCATCCAGGGGCTGAGCTCCGTGGGCCTGGTCTGGGCATCCACACGCCCTGTGCAGACATCCATTACAGCTGCAGCAATCTGTCCTTCCTGCTGGCTTTTGTGCCTGGCTCCCAGTCTATACTGAGGACAACTTGAGGCTAGAAACTCTTGTGCCTCTGGTTTCTAGAGCTCACGATCCACTGTCTGTGGCTTTCAAATACATTTAACATGGTAAAAGACGCACAGTCAGGAAGCAAATAAAAAAGAGCCGCCACCTTCCCTTCACAGTGCCACAGTGGGGACAGGGCTACCCCAAAAGGAGCACTGACAATCTAAGGAAACACAGTTTCACAGAGCAGGCTGTGAATCTGATCTGGAACTGGTGCTTGGCAGCAACTGTTTTAAACCATGAGCCAGTAAAACCTGAATTAATGATAAAAATGAGATACTATTTTTGAAAAAATACTTAAAAGGTTACTATGAAGCCTATTGGTAGGTGTGTCAGTTGGCACCGCCTACCTAGCAATTTTTACCCAGTAAAATGTATCAAAACCTTAAAAATATGAATAGCTTTTGACACATTTACTTCCAGGATTTTTTTTCCAAGAAAAGATCAGAAATATATAGAAATATGTATGCATAAGTATTGTTGCAGCATTGCCTTAAGAAATGGAAAGTTGCAAGTGACCTAAGGGCCCAGAGTTGGGGGCGTGGTTAGGAAGACTGTGTTACTATCAGATGATGGATTATACGCGGTTATTTATATCATGTGTACAAAGACTTTGTAATGACACAGTAAAGGCTCATGATCTGTTAAGCAAGCAAACAAACACTCTAGAATATAAAACTCTATAAACAGCATGATTTCAACAATGGAAAAAGTGTATGAAAACTAGAAGGAATTATACTAAAACATTAACAACGATTATGTCTGATTGGTGAATTGGGTCATTATTATTTTTTTCTTTATAGATTCCTTTACTCCCCAAGTTTTATACCTTGAGCATGTATTATTTTAATTTTTAGGAAAAAATTTTAAGTTCTTAAAATACTGCATGGGATGTAACACATTATTATCAACAATGAATAAAGTTGAGCGTTAATATGTAAATTCTTAATTAAATGAAAAATATAGCATTATCTCTGAAACAAAAAATGAATGGAATTAGACAAATATATAATAAGAGTTATAATAAGTAGAAGTTGGCTGGTTTCACAGGGGAAAAAAGCAGTTTGGGTGTCAGAAGATCTGATTAATAGTATTTGTGTCAGTAATTGTAGAACGCAAGAGAGTCACTTAAACTCTTTTTAAGTTTCTTCATTTATAAAAATTAATTAGTTGAATCAGATGAGCTTCACCTTTCCTCTAACAAAGCTCTAACAAAACCTCTGGTCTTTAGCTATTGATTCATCCACTATTTATCTCATATGCACAAAACCCCACATTTATGGGTGATTTGATTGCTCTAGATGAGGTGTCAAGTGCAAATTCACAGAAACCTCTCCAAGTCAGCAGAAGGTGGTGCCTAATTCCTGAGGTTAGAGTCAATACAGCTGCGAGGACCAAGGAGTTGAAAGGAGAAAGATAAGATAGGGAGAGAATGGTGGAGAAGACATGGAGGTGATGGGAGAGGCCGGCTGGGTTGGGGAGTAAAAGGCCTGTTTGACAGAATCCATGATAGCTGCATGGAAGGCAGGCCGCTGTGGTCGGGGTTGATTGATCAATGGTTGAGAGGCTGCCTGACAACTCGCCAAAGGAAGAACAGGGGCCGGTGAGGGGGATGACCTTTCACCCCTGGGCTCCCAGCACAAATTCCCTGGAGATCCAGTGTCTTATCGCCCTGTGGAGTTAGAACTGAAGGCCTGAAAACAAAGTTCCACTCAGGAGATGGCCAAAGGGTAGGTTTTTGCTTGTGGTTAGACAAGTGAAAGAAATGATTTTAACCAGAGAGCAAGCATACAAACATTTGGTCCAAAATGTAAAGGAGTGGTAAAGAGGAAGGAGGAATACTCTGGAATTCATAAGTCCTGTGTCTTAATCCTGGCTATGCTGCAGTCTTGCTGGGTGGCCAATAGGCCATTCACCTTTCCCTGCCTCACTTTCTCTCAGTAAGATGGAGACAGCAATTCCTGTTCCCAGCATCGTGGAAGGTGTTAAGAAATCACAGATGCCACAAATGACAGACGGTGCTGTGTAAATCCAGAGTCCTAATTTTCTTTCTCCTTGGACAGGATGAATCTGGCAAGGAGCAGAGGGGAAGGGAGAGAGACACAGAGACAGAGACAAAGGAAGGGAAAGAGAGATCAGCTTCCTCTCAGCTATGGGACCATCCTAATCACACTCCCAAAGATAGCAGATGTTAAATAATGAAAATTGTACAGTCTAAATAGAACCCCAAATTACCTAAATTTTTCTGAGTCAAAGAGCATTGTCATTCTAGGAGAAACACTGAATACTTGCAATATCCACATTACTTTTGTGGAGTGATGCTATTCATTTCCTTCTCAATGTTGTTTTAAATCTGCAACTGCCATGAGTCACGGTTGCATTTTATTTTGCCTGTAAAGCCTTCGAATTTAGTGCTTTAAATGTTGCTGGTAGTGCAGCAATATTTGATTAACATGTCCTCAAGGATAGAGGCTATATCTTCTGCTCTCCTTGTATTTTTAGAGGGGCAATAGAGATATTCAAGTTCATGTTTCACTTAAAACCCAGCACATCCTTCCCATGATGGTTACTCCCAGCATTTGCATTTAGCTGTGCCCCTTCAAGTGCAGCAAGTCTGTTTGTAACTCCTGCATGACACAGGAGTGGGCCAGGTGAACATGTTGGGGTATCATTTTAGGGATAATAATGGCAGCTCATTTCTATTTATGGGTTTAATTGATCCTAATCCAGCAGGCTCTGAAATCATGATTCTACACCAAGTACCTCCCATGAAGGATGATGGCTTGAAGACCTCTGTCAATCACCCAGCAGAGCAGATGAGTACCCAAGTATTTCTGATTTTAAGGAGCATTTTAATCCAATCAGTTTCTTTAATGGAAAAGGCACTCTTATAGAATTAATCCATGCATGGCTCAGAAGAAGTAAGACTCTCTGAAACTGATTGCAAACTTCCCTTCTAATTGTGAAAATGCTCACCTGCTTAAAGTAAACAGTTCTGGAAAGATACCTTCCTTTTGCTTCGGTTATTTGGCTGAGAGGAGTGGAGTTTCAATGGAAGTTTAAGAAGTAAGAATGCAACAGTCATTCTCGCTCTTAGAGAAATTTGTGCCTAAGGTAAATGCAGAAACTACAAATCAATCTTGACCCGCATCACCCACTTTTCAAGGACCTTAATTACTTGGCTATAATATATATTTCCTAAGTAAGAGAGCCGTGGGAATGGTGAGTGTAAGGAGGCATTGAGTTAATTATTTAATAGGAACAATAATCAAAAATTGAAAGCAACCTAAATATCCAGCAGTCAGAGAATTATTAAATCAATTATTAAACTGATTTTAGTATATTTATATGCTGGAAAACAATGAAATAATTAAAATCACATTTTCTGAAAAATGTATAATGAGACGGGAAAATATTCACATATGTGAAATGAAAAAACAGGGTATAAAACTGTATGTACAATTTCTTGAGAATCTGTAGTCCTGGAGAAAAGGCTATTCTACCACAGTTCAAAAGAATGAAATGGATTTAAATGTACTAATATGGAATGATTCCTAAAATGTGACATCACATTGTCAAAGCACGTCTCAAAACAGTGTGCAGCACAATCCTACTTAGCTGGGACTTTGGGTTGGAAAAGTTAAAGGGTACATTAATCTCATCTGTATCACTTGAGTTTCTGTAATAAGAACATACTTGCAGGGGTGCCTGTGTGGCTCAGTCAGTTAAACGTCTGATTCTTGATCTCAGCTCAGGTCTTGATCTCGGGGTCATGAGTTCAAGTCCCACGTTGAAGAGAATATATTTGTATATCGAGTAATTTAAAAATTTTAAGTAGGAGAGAAGAAATAATAATAATAATAATAATAATAGTTGAGTATCTCTTAATAGTGTGATTGTAGTTATTTGATGAAACTGAAGCCCTTGCGGGCTAAATCACTTGACAAGATTTGATTGTGGTTCTCTGAGACTCCAAAGTTCAAGTTCTTTCCCTTCCACAGCACCTTTCCAGTCACGTGTCCCTAGGGGCTCTGGGGACAGGTCACTGTTAGGGGAAAAGGAGGAACAAGCAGGTACTGGGAGATGGGTGGCTATCTTTCTTCATGAACTCTAAGACTCCAAGTTCAGTGGTGAAAATCAGACACCGGGCCAGCAAACCAGAGGCTGTGAGGGAGATGGAAATGGCACCACCAGCTGATTAAATAAATAAATAAATAAACAAATAAATAAATAAATAAATAAAATTCTGCAGCTTCTTTCCAGCTGTGGTTCACCGTATAGTCTTTTTAGGAGCTTAACAGAGAGATTCTGGGACCCACCCCCAGGGGCTGTGGCCCAGTAGGTCTTAAGTGTGGCTCAGGAATCCTGCATTTTCACAAACATCCAACGTGGTTTTTAGACCATTTCTTGAGAAACCCTGCCCTAGAGATACTACGGATTCAGAAAACGAATGCATGAAATGTCATCCTCTCCCTTCCCAACTTACCAGACCATCCTCTGAATCCTTTTTTCTTTCAGAATGGTCTTTATGCCCATTTAAAGCGGATTCCACTGAATTAAAATATTGGGGGGGGTGGCACAAGGGTAAAGTTAGGGGGTAGCCACGGGGAGTGGGCGGGGGAGAGGGGGGGGAGCAGGGGTGTCTCGGTGAAGAAGAGGGGCAGCAGCTGCATAAACGCTATGAAGTTTAAAAATCAATAAAAACACTGTTCTCTCTAGACATAACCCTGCCAAACACAGGACATAACAGAGTATGACCGGTTAAATAACAGTTGTTGTTGGAGGATTGTAGTAAAAATAATTATGGCATCTAAGAAGTGAGCACCCAGGTTCTGATCATTAGCTTAGCTAAGAAAAAGTGCTATTAGTCCACTGGGTCAAGAAGAACTGCAATAAACAAGTTTCCTCCTGCAAGATTTGTCCAGATTGCAGCCGCTCCCCAAAAGCAAACCAAAGGTCCTATGTTGCCATCTAGAGGCCAAAGCCTGGAAGTATTGGCTGAGGAAATTTAAATCGATTTGACTCTGGAAAAATATCTCTGTCCAAGTTTAATTATAGCACTTAAAAACCACCAGCTTAAGAATGCCAATCATTCCTTTTTTTTCATAGGACATGAGTTAAGTGTGTGAACTCAGTCCTTTGTAATGCCCAAATAATTTCAGGATAGAAAAAAATTTCTAGAACCTCGATTAAAGGTGTGAGAGAGTATGCCTGTGTGTGAGAGTGAGGGGGTCAGGTGAGGTCTTAACTGCCACTATCTAACCAGATGACCTTAGTAAGATCACTAAGCCCTCAGGGCCATTCCTTTTATGTAAATGAGAGGACTGAACTGACTTGACAACACTACAAGACTTCTAAGCCCTAAAATTCTGTATTGCTATAATAACTAGATTCTATTTTATTTTATTTATTTTTTTTAAAGATTTTTTAAATTTATTTATTTGAGAGAGAGAGAATGAGAGACAGAGAGCACGAGAGGGAAGGGGATCAGAGGGAGAATCAGACCCCCCGCTGAGCAGGGAGCCCGATGCGGGACTCGATCCAGGGACTCCAGGATCATGACCTGAGCGAAAGGCAGCCGCTCAACCAACTGAGCCACCCAGGCGCCCGAACTAGATTCTATTTTAACCCAGACATCAGTCAAAAAAAAAAAAAAATTGGCACCATATGCAAAAAAAGTTGGTACCCTGCATTCCTTAATGTGACCTTCTTCATCAAGGAAACCACGTCTTTGCTGCCCTCTAGAGCTCTGCCTGAAATCTGCATGAATTTAATACAAAGATCCTCCAAATGAGAAACTGGCTTACTTGATTGAGTCTTAGATCCTGGCAGAGGCCGGCAGTCTCAGGCACATTTTTTTCCGCAACATATTACTCTTTCTTTCCATTCTTGCTCATATACATCTGATACAATTCAGTTCAATTCAACCATTTATTCTAGAATTCTTTCCCAACTCTTCCTGTTTATGGCTTTTGGCTGTTAGATGTTAAGCCTACGTCATTTACTTGGAAGAACGGGTCGATTTTTCTAAAGGATTCTCTGCTCCATAAATATGTCTCCTCTGAGTAAGTTGTACAGTGGCACCAGGGAGGATTATCTGTCCTAATTTATGGAACCAACGCTTATAAAGATAATCCCAGGCTCTTTTCTTGTATCACGTCCAAGAAATGTGTACACCAAAACCTCCACAGCACTGACAACATAAGAACCGCTATGAAACTGCCAAAGAAACTTGGGACCACCAAGTGGAAGTTCACCAGCGGAGTCAGCACAGGAGCCATATTTTCCACTTTGATTTGGAATTATAATTCAGTTCTGAATTTTCTCAGAACTATAACCAGTCTTTGTTCCATCCAGTCTGCTAACTGGTGAGTTGTACATGAAGGATAGTTTACAGAAAAGTGGAAACAATGCCTTCCGCTGGTTGCATCTTTCTTAACATTGGGAACATCTCCATTTAAGGCAAGAGCATTCCAGTTCAGTTGAGATTTTTTACTCGGTACTAGAACAGCAGTGATATATATCAAAATTTATGCCAGAAATTAAAGTGTTGGTAGTGACCTATTATAAACTCAAACACTCCATAAGACCAGTTCTAGGATACCTAGAGGATATGCAATGGCCTTCAGGGTTACTGCTAAAGGGAGACCCAAGACCCCTCCTTACTTGATCTATAGCCTCATTCAAAGTCTAATCCACTCTGGGGTCCAGCCTCCTGCAGGGTGTGAAGTCAGACACAGTGGGGACTACACAAAGCTTTTGAGGCACTAATTTATCAAGGAGTGGATGAAGCATCAGAGAGAGATTTCCAGAGTTTCAAATGTTCTTCACTGTTCATAGTTATAAAAGGATCTTCCAGTGGTTAAAGGACTTTTCAGTCTGAATATTGCTTACCTTGCTGAGAGAGACAGAAGCAATCAGAAGGGACTCTAAAGGGACTGCACATAAATTTGGCTTTTCTGCTTACCCATCAAGAAGCTACTGGGAAACCTAGCAACATAGCAGTTTCCATTGTTTAGCCCCAGGTGCGACACCCTTAAATCCCCAGGGAACAGACAATAGTAAATAACCGAGTCTGTTTGCAAGAACCTGCTGTCTGTTCCTGGCCATAAGCTCCCAGAATCCATGTCCTGCCCCAGAGTCCTTCCGCCTTCACCCTGGCGTGGTCTAGGGGCATCCTTCATTCTACCCACCGAGACCATGATGACTAGGGAGGACCGAGTGGAGCAGTCATCAAACCACAGAGGCTCCAGAATCGTTTCTCCCACTCAAAAGTAAAGGGGTGAATTAGAACCCTTTGTTTACTGCATCTCTTTCTGTATTTGACCTAAAAAATTATTATAAGCACTGGTAAATGCAGGTTTGTAGCAAAATGGAGAAAGGAGGTAGCGCTCGCTTATGCTGGGAGTTACTGCTGCTCACTTCTGTTTCCAAGCCCTCTCCTTCCATGTGCTCAGGAGGGTTGCCCCTTCCATTCCCTACAAGCAAGTGACTCTATAACTTGCTTTGCCCAGTGAAATGTGAGAGGAAGTAAAGTTTATCTCTTCTGTATGGAAACATTTAAGAGCATGTGAGATTCTCCATGGCCCTCATCCCTTGCATGGAAATATGTGTCATGTCACATTGTCACCAGACCAGAGTAACCTGGAATGTTGAGCCACTATACAAAGGACAGCTGCCTAGAAAATTGATTCAACCTGTAAAGGACCTTACATGAGTGAGAACCAAACCTTTGTTATTTAAGCCACTGTTTTTTGTTTTTTTCTATGTGTGTGTGTTTGTTTTTTTTTTTATAATTGTTTGTTACTGCAGCATATCCAGGCTCTCCTGACTGGTACATGCTTACCTGCTACTGTAAGCTGAATCTTTTCAGTCTGAATATTGCTCACCTTACTGAGAGAGACAGAAGCAATCAGAAGCTCATATTTCTCTCTGATCTCAGTAAATCCCAACAACAACATTGCATTATGACAACAGCTGAAATATTTGGCCTGCTCCTGCCTTGATCTTTCTTACTCTAAAAACAATTTCCTTATTTTAAAATTTAAATTTCCCTTTAGCTCTCTTTAGTGCTTTTTGACAGATTTGCCTCACTTTGGTTGTCAACTTTTCCAGCCCTGCCATTACATATCTGAGCTATCCTCTTATGTTTATACTTAACATTTTGTCTCCATCCCTGCACCATGCCACCCCTCCACCCCGACATTGCCATCATCTGTACATACTGTTTTTAAGTCTGGGCTACTTAGCATTTTTCAGAGTTCTCAGCATTCTTTCTTTTTTTAAAGTTTACTTGTGTTTTTAGTAATCTCTACACCCAACGTTGGGCTCGAACTTATGACCTCAAGATCAGGAGTCACATGCTCCACCGACTGAGCCAGTCAGGAGCCTCAGCATTCTTAAGTGGCCTTCCCTTCTGGAGTTTCCTGTAGTGGTAATATGTCTCTTTTGCCTTGTGCTTTAAAATCAATTTTCCACAAATCTAGGCTCCCAAATTGTGTACTGGGGTTCCCTGAACACTACAGCAAACTCACAGTCTCATTGCAGAGTATTTTAAACTTCTGAGGAAAACACAGGGATATCCGACCTCTACCAGATATGATATGAACTACTAGCTCAAGACGGTTTATAATTTCAACGTTAGAACACATTACATTCTTTCTGTTGACATCATACCTTTGCAAAGTTGTATTTTCAGTGATCACTGCCATAAAAACCAAGTACAAGATTGTGAAAATCAATATCGACCAGGAAATGAGGATGGCAATGTCCTATTTGAATTCAGGGGTTTGGGAAGTTGTGCAGTGCCAAATAGGTACACACATTTAGCAATTGTTGGTTATTTAAGAATAAAATAAAAATATGATCTTTTCTTTTAATTAATGTGTAATTTTTTTTCAAATAGCTACCAGCTTGTTAGAGCATAAATACTTTTTAAGTTGTTTGGCCTTATCTACTTATAATATATAAAACTATTAACAATTTCTTTTGGTCTAGGAGAACCATAAAAAAAGTACTGAAATACTGGGGCATGATAGACTGAGAAAATGTGGGAGCTTCTGGCCTAGGAACACACCCAACCATACTCAAAGTCTTGCTTGTCCTGTTACATCCTCAAATAGACATGGTCCAGTCTCTTCAACAAATGGTGCTGGGAGAACTGAATATCCACATGAAAAAGAATGATGTTGGACCCCTATTTCACACCATATACAAAAATTAACTCAAAATGGATCAAAGACCTAAATATAAGAGTTAAAACTATAAAACTTTTAGAAGAAAATATGAGGGTAAATCTTCATGACCCTGGATTTAGCAATGGGTTGTTAGATATGACACCAAAAGCACAAGCAAAAAAAAAAAAAAAAGATAAAGATAAATCAGATTTTGTCAAAATTTTGTGCATCAAAAGACACTATGAAGAGAGTAAAAAGACAACCCACAGAATGGGAGAAAATATTTACAGACCATATATCTGATAAAGGCCTAGCATCCAGAATAAATAAAGAATTCCTATAGTTCAACAACAAGAAGATGAAACCAAATTTAAAAATGGGCAGAGGAGGGGCACCTGGAAGCTCAGTCAGTAGAGCAATGACTCTTGGTCTTGGGGTTGTAAGTTCAAGCCTCACGTTGGGTGTAGAGCTTACTTTAAAAAAATAAAACTAAAAATGGGCAGAGGACTTGAATAGACATTCCTGCCCATCCCCCTGCCAATATACAAGTAGCCAAAAACGACATGAAAAGATGCTCAATATCACTCGTTATTAGGAAAATTCACATCAAAACCCAAGGAAATACTACCTCATACCCACAAATTTTTGCCATAATAAAAATAGAAAATAACAAGAGTTGGTAGAGACATGGAGAAACTGGAAAACTTGTTCATTGCTGATAGGATGTAAAATGGTGCAGCCATTGTGAAAAAAGTAATAGTTTAGTGATTCCTCAGAAAGTTAAGCATAGAATTACTAAATGATCTAGCAATTCCACTCCTAGATATATACCCCAAAGAAATTAAAACAGGTATTCAAACATATACTGGACATAAATGTTCATAGCATTACTCTTCATAGTAGCCAAAAGGTGGAAACCCAAATGTCCATCAACTGACGAATGGATAAACAAAAGTGGTATATCCATACAATGGAATATTATTCACGCAAAAAAGGGAATGAAATACTGATACATGATACAGTATAGATGAACCTCAAAAACATTATGCTATGTGAAAAAAGCTATACACATAAGGTCACATATTGTATGATTCCACTTATAGGAAATATCCAGAACAGGTGTATTTATAAAGACAAAGAGCAGACTAGTGGTTGCCAAGGGCCGAGAAAGAAGGAAGAGGGAATGACTGCTTAATGGACACGGAGTTTACTTTTGGCATAATGAAAATTTTTTGTAACTAGATAGAGGTGATGGTTGCACAATATCATGACTAACTTCCACTGAATTGGACATACTTCAAAATGGCTTATGGTTAATTTTATGTTATGTAATTTATGTTATGTTATTTTATCTCAATTATATATATGTATATAATATGATATATAACATATTGTTGAGATAAAATTCATATATATATATACACACACACACACACACACACATATATATACATATATGCACAAAAGCCCCTAGCATGGTCATCTTCTCTCAATGTTTCCGTAACTTCTACTCTGCCAGTAATTCCCACTTGCTGGTAGAATTAGTTAGGGCCATTGTATCAGGGGACTTAGTCATCCTTTCACTCTGTGAGACAGAGGTTCCTAACCTTTAGTTTACCTTCAGGGGGTCAAGAGACCCTTCAAGATTCTACGTCACATTTTGTGCCCATGTGCAGAGGGAGCAGGTAAACTGCACTGTGGTGGCCACAGAGGTCCCAGGAAACCCACAGGGAGTTCTGAAGCTGGGATGGTCTTCAGGTATACCACAGGGTCCAGGCACTGCTTATAAAGGAAGTTGGGTTCAGGCTGCCTCCAGGAGAAGACATCATCTTCCTCCGAGAACAATTCCTGGGGGGTGTGCGGGACTCAACTGTGAGCTGGGGAATGAATGTCTTGGTCCTAAAAGGAGGATCTGAGCAGCGTACAACAGCATCCACTTCAATTGGTGTATGCAATGCAGCACTAGTACCCTCTGGGTGTGGTAGATTCCAAATGCTAATTGTTTCTCTTGCATTAGAGCTTCTTAATTCATTGGAGACAGATCAACACTGCTCATCTTGACTTGGGTTCTATCTCCTCTGGCTGAAGTTGTCCAACAAACTTTCCTTTCGGCTCCCAGTTTCCCAGTCTGCTTCTTTGTTGGGGTCTTCTCACCCCTCCAGGTAGCCTTCTTAGACTGAGCTGCTTTCAAGATGACTCAGACCAACTCCCTCCAGAGATTTTTCTAGCATATATTAGAAGTGGTCTCAAAAAATTTTGTGGACCCTGTTATCTAAATGTTACCAGAAAGAAAGATCAACTTCTCTAAACCAAATTCATGATCCTTGGCAGATGTGCTCTGTGTTTCATGTGGCTTATATTCAACAATTCTCTACCACTGGTCAAATCATTTCACTATCTGAGAATATGATTTGCAACTAATTCATCTTGAAGTGTTTGACCAGAGCCTACAGTGCTTAAAATTAGAAATGCTATGTGTATTTTATTGAGATTTTTTTCAGTGCCCATGGTGGGTGATTGCTAACATCTGCTTTGAAAATTTTCCAGGCTAAAATCATTATGGCCTTATGCTATAGCTTAGAACTTTGGATTTCAATTGCCTGTCCCTCAGTGTGTCAGAGCAGGCCCCAGCACTGTTTCTTAGGATTATTTCTGACCCTGCTCATAGTTTGTCTCTATTCCCACTGCCATGCAGAGGTGGGTTTTGGTTAGACTCCTTAATTTTCAAAGGCTCTTAAATCTACTCTTAGCCAGTGATTATCTTTTCCTTTAATTAGCCATTCAAAATATTCACCCTTCAGATTCTTGCCAAACATTACAATTTTGAACTCCCTGCTCTGCAACACTTATCAAAAGTTTCAAGATGTATTTATAGGAGGTGGCTATTAAGGCAGGCAGGCAATCCTCTAAATATTTTTAAAATTTACCTTAGGATTATACTAGACCAGGTGATCTCATGCTTTTTGTAGAAGTGTGGATCTGTACTTTGGCCTACACTGAAGGATTTTATAAGAGACTCACTTTTGAATTTATTGGGGGAAGGGGCTGTGGTTGGAAAACTATCCCCTCCATGACTGTGCATCCTCTCTATGACATCTGTTGGGTGTAAGGAAAATAGGTAATTCTCCTCATGACCTAGCTTATTGGTAGCTAGTGGAAAGTGTGAATCTTGAAAATCAACATATCTTCCTTTTTACAATGAGTTATCAAAAATTTCAAAACCAAATTTGTGAGAGCAATTACCAAGACCTTAGAATATGCATTTTCCTCATGAGCTAGCTCATTGGTAGCTGGCAGAAAGTGTGAATCTTGAAGCTCAGTGTTACCTTCCTCTTTACATTGAATTATCAAAACAGGTCAATGCCAAATTTGTGACTCACCCATAGCAACTATTAAGATCTTCAGACATGCATTTCTTGTTATTAATATTACTATTTTTCTGCTCATTTCCTTGTCATAGTCCCCTTAAATTATATATTTTTAATGCTTTTATTTGTACCTGTTTTAGAACTTACCTTAAATTTTTCATAGACCAGGGCTTGACTATAAATAAAATGAAATAGCCATCTCAACTCCAGTTCCACACCTTCCTTGCCTAACCATACATTTCATTTGACTTCTTAGAACGTTCTTTATCAAGCCTGATTAAATCATTAATCATGATGATGACAACAACCACAACAAAAATAACCGTTGGTTAAGAGATTCTATGTGTGAGATTCTTGACATATTAACATGGGTCTCATTTAATCTTTAAGCCTCCTCTCAAGGCAGGTGTTATTTCCCCATTTTACAAAAGAGAAAAACAAGGCTCAGGAGGTTTAAAGTATTGCTCAAAGGTAACATCAGTAAGTGACAGACCCAAAACTGGAATTCTCCTAAGCTCCTTTTCTTTTCTCTGTGCCAGTTTGCCCACTCCTTGACATTATGCTCTTTCACTCTTTATTTTATTTTGTTTTGTTTTGTTTTATTTGCTCTTTCACTCTTTAAAAGAGTCATCATTCTATGGCTTTGAACTGATACAATGACATGTACCAGTAAAACTCCAAGCCTTCGTTTCTCTAACAGAGATGGGGTATGGCGGGGGGTAGGATCTCTCAGCCATTTAACAGGACATTGTCCTGCCTCGCTAAATGAGTGAGCAGAACTCCACCATCATTCCTTCTCCTTTTTGAAAGAGGCATAAGCTACAGCTTAGACCAGAGGCAGAGATGGAAGTAGAAGAAGAAAGCAGACAAAATACAAAAAAGAAATATTTTACTGGATTCCCAATGCAGGGCTAAAAAAGTGAGGTTGTGTTTTCATTAACTTGTAAGACAAGCCAGTTTGGCTAGATTTTAGCTGGGTAACAAGCAGAAACCTGTACTTTACTATTTTTTTAAAAGTTAGGTTTACTCAGAGGAGTGATTTATATATAATAAAATTTACCTCTTTATTTTTTTTTTTTTTTTTTTTTTTTTTTTAAGATTTTATTTATTTATTTGAGACAGAGAGAATGAGAGACAGAGAGCATGAGAGGGAGGAGGGTCAGAGGGAGAAGCAGACTCCCTGCTGAGCAGGGAGCCCGATGCGGGACTCGATCCCGGGACTCCAGGATCATGACCTGAGCCGAAGGCAGTCGCTTAACCAACTGAGCCACCCAGGCGCCCAAATTTACCTCTTTAAAATGTAGGGGTTAAAATGTTGGATGAGTTTTGATCAATGTGTACATTTCCATAGCTACTATCATGCAAGATGCAGAATCTTACTATTACCCCAAAAAGTTTTCCTCCTGCTCTCTTGCAGTGAATCTCTTCCTCTTGACCCACTAATCCCTGACAAATATACAGTATTGCCTTTTTAGACTATCATATGAATGGAATCATACAGTATGTAATCTTTTGTGTGTGTCTTGTTTGACTTAGCACAATGCTTTTAGAATTCGTCTATGGTGTTGCAAATATCAATAGTTCATTCCTTTTTATTGCTGAGTAGAATACCATTGTGGATGGAATTCACATTTGTAGATATACCAAAGCTTGTTTACCTACTCACCAGTTGATGAACATTTGATTTGTGGCTTTTATGAATAAAGCTGTTATGAACATGTGCCTGCAGGTATTTATAGGAAAATACCCAGGAAAGGTATTACTGGATTGTATGGTGAGTGGATGTTAACTGAACTGTTTTTCTTTTTTTTTTTTAAAGATTTTATTTATTTACTTGACAGAGAGAGAGAGAGCACAGGTAGGCAGAGCGGCAGGCAGAGGGAGAGGAAGAAGCAGACTCCCTACTGAGCAAGGAGCCTGATGTGGGGCTCGATCCTAGGACCCTGGGATCATGACCTGAGCCGAAGGCAGACACTTAACGACTGAGCCACCCAGGCGCCCCGGTGAACTGTTTTTCAAATGGTTAAACCTTTCTGTGTTCACAACAGCAATGGATGGGATTTCTAATTGTACCACATTCTTTTCTTTTTTTTAAGATTTTATTTATTTATTTGACAGGGAGAGACACAGAGAGAGAGGGAACACAGGTGGGGGAGAGGGAGAAGCAGGCTTCCCGCTGAGCAGGGAGCCCGATGTGAGGCTCAATCCCAGGACCCTGGGATCATGACCTGAGCCGAAGGCAGATGCTTAATGACTGAGCCACCCAGGCTCCCCTAATTGTACCACATTCTTGTATACACTTTCTTTTTTTTTTTTTTTTTAAAGATTTTATTTATTTATTTGAGACAGAGAGAATGAGAGACAGAGAGCATGAGAGGGAGGAGGGTCAGAGGGAGAAGCAGACTCCCTGCCGAGCAGGGAGCCCGATGCGGGACTCGATCCTGGGACTCCAGGATCATGACCTGAGCCGAAGGCAGTCGCTTAACCAACTGAGCCACCCAGGCGCCCTTGTATACACTTTCTATTGTCAATCTTATTGTAATTTTAATTTGCATTTCCCTAAACACTAATGATGTTGAGTACCTTTTCATATACTTATTTTCCATTCATGTCTTCTTTTGGTGAAATGTATATTAAAATATTTTCTATTTTTTTGGATGGTTTGCCTTTTTATTATTGACTTATAAGTGCCCTTCTACTTAGGATACAAGTCCTTCATCAGACATATGCTTTGAAAACATTTTCTCTTAGTTTGTGGTTTTCCTTTTCTTTTCCTTAATAGTGTCTTTTAAAGGGGCGTTGTTAGTTTTGATGAAGTCGTTTAGAGTTTTTGCTCTTAAATGCGGGGCTATAATCCATTTCAAATTAGTTTTTGCGTATGAGGCAAGGTAAGGGCTGAGGTTCTTTTTGTTTTTTTTTTTTTTTTTTTTTTTTTTTTTTTTTTTTTTTTTTAAAGATTTTATTTATTTATTTATTTGAGACAGAGAGAATGAGAGAGAGAGAGCACATGAGAGGGGGGAGGGTCAGAGGGAGAAGCGGGCTCCCTGCTTGGCAGGGAGCCTGATGCGGGACTCGATCCAGGGACTCCAGGATCATGACCTGAGCCAAAGGCAGTCGCTTAACCAACTGAGCCACCCAGGCGCCCTGAGGTTCTTTTTTTTTTCCTGCATGTGGATGTCTAATTATTCCAATTGTTCTTTTAAGAAGCACCGCTTATTAAAAAATTGACACTTTCTTTCTTTCAATTACCTCAGCACCTTTGTCAAAAATCAATTGACCACATATATGTGGATCTATTTCTGAGCTCTCTATTGATGTATATGTCTATTCTTACACTAAGAGCATACTGTCTTTATTACTGTAATTTTACATTAAGTGTTGAAATCAGATATTAATGGATCTCACACCTTTGTACTCCTTTTCAAAACTGTTTTGGATATCTAGATGCTTTGCATTCCATATAAATTTTAGGATCTGCTTTTCAATTCCTAAAAAAGGACAGCCTCTGGGATTTTTATTGGGATTCATTGAAACTATTGATCAATCTGGGGAAGAACTTATATCTTAACAATATTTAGGCTTCCAATTCATAAACACAGTGTATAACTCTATTTAGGCCTTCTCTGTTTTTTTTTTTTTTTTTCCAGCAATATATAGCTTACAGGTCATGTGTGTAGTTTGTTAAAGTTATCTGTGAGAACTTCATTTTGATGCTATCATAAATGATATTTTTTACGTCAATTTCCAAGTGTTCACTGTACCTAGAAATAGAATTCATTTTTTTTTAAATTTTATTTATTTATTTGACAGAGAGAGACACAGCGAGAGAGGGAACACAAGCAGGGGGAGTGGGAGAGGAAGAAGCAGGCTTCCCGCGAGGCAGGGAGCCCGATGCGGGGCTCGATCCCAGGACCCTGGGATCATGACCTGAGCCGAAGGCAGACGCTTAACGACTGAGCCACCCAGGCGCCCAATAGAATTCATTTTTTATTTTTACTTTGTATCCTTTGACTTTGCTAAACTCACATAGCAGTTCAGTAATTGCTATAGTTACTTGGTATTTTCTATATAGATGATCATGTCTTCTACTAATAAAGATAGTTTGACTTCTTCCTTTCCAAAATATATGACTCTAAGGGGCGCCTGGCTGGTTCAGTCAGTAGGGCATGCGCCTCTTGATCTAGGAGTCCTGAGTTCAAGCCCCATGTTGGGTGTAGAGATTACTTAAAAAAAAAAGAAAAAAAGAAAAATTGGGTCACCTGTCTGGCTCAGTCTGTAGAGTAGGCTTGATCTTAGGATCATGAGCCCCATGTTGGGCATAGAGCTTACTTAAAGAAAAAAAACCCAAAATATATGACTCATTTAATTTTATTGTCTTACTGCAGTGGCTAGGACTGCCAGTATAACTTTGACTAGAAGTGGCAAGAGTAGACAACCCTGCCCTATTCCCAGCCTTAGGGATAAAGCATGCATTATTTCACCATTAAGTATGATGTTATTTTTTTAAAGATTTTATTTATTTATTTATTTGAGAGTGAGAGAGCAAGAGAGATTGAGAGAATGAATGGTGGGGAGGGGCAGAGGGGAAAGCAGACCCCCTGTGGAGCAGGGAGCCTGACGTGGAACTGGATCCCAGGACCCTGGGATCATGACCTGAGCCGAAGGCAGATGCTTAACAGACTGAGCCACCCAGGCACCCAAGTATGATGTTAATGGTAGGCTTCCGTGGATGCCCTTTTTCAGGTGTGGATATTTCCTTCTATTGCCAGTTTATTTAAAGTTTCTATTATGAATGAATTTTGGACTTTATAAAATGTTTTTTTTTCCTGCCTCTTTTCGGATGATGGTATGAGTTTTCTTTTTCTTTTTAAAATTAATTAATTAATTAATATTTTTAGAGAGGGAGGTAGGAGGGACAGAGGGAGAGGGAGAGAGAGAATCCTAAGCAGGCTCCATGCCCAGTGTGGAGCCCGATATCAGGCTGGATCTCACAACCCTGAGATTATGATCTGAGCTGAAATCAAGAGTCAGATGCTTAACAGACTGAGCTACCCAGGTGCTCCATAATTTTTCTTTTTAAGCTTGTTGATGTGGTAAATTACATTGATTGATTTTCAAATGTGAAACCAATTTTGCATTACCTGTGATGAATCTTATTTTATTGATGGCCCTGATGTATTATCATTTTTATGTATTACTGGATTCAACTTAATAATATTTTCTTGAGGCTTTGACGTACATATTTATGAGGATTTTGTTCAGTAGTGTTCTTGTAATGTCCGTGTCTGGTTTAGGTACAGGGTAATACTGGCCTCACAAAATGAGTTGGAGAGTATTTTTTCCTCTCCTATTTTCTGGAAGAGTTTGCAAAACCTGCATTTTTAAATTCATCTATTTCTACTCATTTTGTCCCTGAACTTCCAACCTCACCTCAGGTCCTCTGTACATGATTCTTTGAAGTACTTTAAAGTTCTCTTTGTGGGGGCGCCTGGGTGGCTCAGTCGTTAAGCGTCTGCCTTCGGCTCAGGTCATGATCCCAGGGTCCTGGGATCGAGCCCCGCATCGGGCTCCCTGTTCAGCGGAAAGCCTGCTTCTCCCTCTCCCACTCCCTCTGCTTGTGTTCCGTCTCTCTCTGTGTCTCTCTCTGTCAAATAAATAAATAAATAAATAAATAAATAAATAAATAAATAAAAATCTTAAAGTTCTCTTTGTGGAACCAAGAAGACAAGGAATTCCTATACATACAAGAAATTCAAATACCTTGAAAAGGCCGTGTGTGTGTGTGTGTGTGTGTGTGTGTTCCTATGCTTCTCTCTAAGAGTAACTGTGTAACAGGAGAGAAAAAGGGAAGAGTGTTTTAAGCCTTGGAGGAAACTAACGTAAGTCACCATGTGTCACAGCCTCACGAGGACAATGGTTACTTATTATCAGAGGAGAAGGGCATTATATCAAAATCCACTCCTTTAAGCAAGATGAGGGCATGTAATGCCAAAGCAGATCCTTGCTTTCTGCTTTCTAAGTGTGGTTCTGTTGACTCATATTACCCTCCAGAGCCTTCTCCCTTGCAATCAAAAACTTTTCAGTGAGCCCAAACCCTTCAGGCCTGGAACAAACTTACTTTTGAACATGGGTTAAACACACAGGTGAGTTCTTAGAGAATCCATACGTTTTGCTATTGCCTCATAACCTGCCAGAGACCAGACAAGTGACGGGAAGCCATTGAAGAGGACAGAAGATGAAAAGGCCTTGTGTAAGTCTGGGACTTTACCCTCTTTCACCTTCCAGCTTTTCTCTCCATTGCAGAGAGGAAACCTCTGGAGGAAGGCTAATACGGGTGACATTTGCTTTTTGGAGATTTACTGGGGAGCACATGGGAGCCCAGCTGAGATTCCTGCAGGAGGAAAATTACTACACAAATGTAAATTTTCACCCTTGCTTAATGAAGACAGAAGAGCAGAGAGAAGACTCAATAAGGACATGTGCCTTTAGCTCCATACTGGGGTATGTCTAAATCCTCTTCACCCACAGGGACCAGCACCGGCCTTAGGGCTCAGACCATGGAAGGAGCATGCAAGTCAGAGGATTTGGTGTCCAGTCCCAGAGTGGCTCTCATCTGAGTCCAAGGAAGGTGTGTCCTGCAAGAGCAAGGGAATCTGGGTCTACTCAATTTTACCAATGAAAAGTGGGGTCCATCCTTTCTGTCTGGCATGTCTCTGCACATAGCAAGCTAGATCTTGATCCTGGATGATTTCCTGCCTGCTCCTGAAGAAAGGCAACTTTGTTCTCGAAGATATGGTTAAGGAAGATAGCTTTATTGGCCAAGGTTCTTGCAGAAAACAGATGGTGCACTCAAATTAGGACCACCCTCTAGGGCTAATCATAATGGGGCTCCATTACTGTCCTAAGTCTGAAGGGAAGAGAGGAAGACATGACTTGCAGAATCTAAAGGGAGCAAACTGTATGAAGAGGGTCTCCTAACAATAGCTGCTACCCCACAAGATGGTGGCCAGGGAATGATAGCCCCCACACACCTCAGTCTCCTTCTGATGTTCCACACTGGTTGAACCAAAACCAGAGGGCCAGGAAGCAGGTTGATGTGGTCCACACAAGTGAGCTTCCTGGGGTCCAAAGCAGGGTATAAGAGGGTAGAAGAGAGTAGGGAATGAATCTGGAGGGACAATGGGAAGGCATCCAGTGAGTAGTTGTGTACATCAGAGCCTTTGCCATACTCCCAGACCCTGTTGACAGAGCAACTGTATCTTTCCATGCCCTTCTTGACATCTATTCCCTAGGAGGAAAAGCTCCAAGGCTCACCATCTTTGGAGTAGAACCCAAGGGCCCATCATTGGGATCTGGCTCTTGCCACAGCAGCTGGGCCACCAGGGAGGACAGACTGGAAGAGCTTGTGAAACCTGCCAACAGGTTCATGGCCAGAAGCCATGCTTTTTCCCCCAGAGAAGAAACAGGTCCCTGAAAAGGGCTGGTTGGCCATGAGTAAAGTTCAACCCTGTTCATTCCTGTTAACATCCTCTGGCGGCCAGGGGCACTGAAGGAAGTCAGTAGTCAGGAAAATTCCAAGACGCTTTTACTAAAAATAAAGTAAATAGCCATTTCTTACAAGATGCCCAGCCGCTAATTAGCTGCAGTACTTCTGTGTGAGGAGAGGCCCTTTGGCTACAGAATATGAATTTTAAAACTAAGCTCCCACCGAAGTGGCAATTAAGGGCTTTACCCAATCATAATAAACCTTAGTCTTCCTTTCCTAAGCAAGCTCCGCATCTTGCTGCCAGAGCAAACCCATCAGCTCATTCCTGGTTTCCTTCTTAAAACAGAGCAGGGCCATGACACTCCACAGAGCAAATACTCTCAGGCGGCTCTTTCCAGGCTCTTGGAGCAGCTCTCAGGGCCTGTTAGAGTGTTGGCATGGGCACAGCAGACCCTAAGTGTCCTTCAGTCTCTGCTCTCGGCCCAGGCCACCAGGACACTATCCGCTAAGGCCCGGCAGCCTGGTGGTTACGGACACAGGCTTTGCTACCACAGTCATGGTGTTTGCAGAAACAGAGCAAGAATCTATACTTTTCCTTCATGGCACTTTATGGAAGTTTGCAAGTGGACATGTAACAGTGACAGACATTTTTTTTTTTTTTTTTAGATTTTATTTGAGAGAGAGAATGAGAGAGAGGGAGAGAGAGAGCACATGAGAGGGGGGAGGGTCAGAGGGAGAAGCAGACCCCCCGCTGAGCAGGGAGCCCGATGCGGGACTCGATCCTGGGACTCCAGGATCATGACCTGAGCCGAAGGCAGTCGCTTAACCAACTGAGCCACCCAGGCGCCCCCAGTGACAGACATTTTTACACTGTGTGTGTTCTCTGCCTCTATTCTGCCCCCTAAAGACAATCCTGGTGTTGTCCACTTGGCCTACTCCTTTCTCTTCCCTCTTGGAACCAGTGTGGGGAGCTCGTCATGAAGTCAGAACAGGAGTTGCAAGGTGGTACGCCTGCAGGGGCAGGGCAGGGCAGGGGGCAGCGGTGCAGGGAGAGTGCAGAAGCAGCAGAGAGCTGGGGCCTGTAAAGCAAAAGGATGTAAAGCCCTGAACTCAGCTCTGCCCAGCCAACAGTTGCTGGAATACAGGCACCCCGGCCCCCCACCCCTTGGACTGATCTAACCATTCTTCAAGGCAAAACCCAGATTTAGATTTCTGTACAAAATGTCTTGATTGTTGTGGGACCAAAAAACAACTGAGGCTTGTGTGGCTTGTGCCCTCCGGTGTGTGATGCCTGGATGAGATGAGGTGCATTGAAAAGGAACAGGAAGGAGGGGGAAGGGACAGCACAGTGTAGAGTTAGGTCCCAAAGTATCCTCAATGGGGAGTTGAGAGCTGCTGATAGTGAGGAGGATTTGGAGAGCAGCCGAAACTGAGAGAGGTGATTTTAAAGATGTTCTGCTATGCGTTAATGGGCTGCCCATTTGGATGTTACCTTGAGAAACTGAATAAAGATTTTAATTCCTTCATGACATTTCCCCAGAGAAGACATGCTGATGGCCAACAGACACATGAAAAGATGCTCAACATCACTCATCATCAGGGAAATGCAAATCAAAACTACAATGAGATATCACCTCACACCTGTCAGAATGGCTAAAATCAAAAGCACAAGAAACAACAAGTGTTGGCGAGGATGTGGAGTAAAAGGAGCCCTCGTGCACTGTTGGTGGGAATGCAAACTGGTGCAGCCACTGTGGAAAACAGTATAGAGGTTCCTCAAAAAGCTAAAAATGGAATTACCACATGATCCAGTATTCCACTATGGGATATTTACCAAAAGAATGCAAAAACACTAGTTCAAAAAGGTGCAAGCCTATGTTTATTGCAGCATTATTTACAATAGCCAAATTTTGGAAGCAGCCCAGGTATCTATTGACAGATGAATGGATAAAGAAGATGTAGTATATATACACAATGGGATACTACCCAGGCATCAAAAAGAATGAAATCTTGCCATTCGCAAAAACATGGATGGAATTAGAGCGTATAATGCTAAGCAAAATAAGTCAGTGAAAGACAAATACCATATGATTTCACTCATATGTAGAATTTAAGAAAGAAATGAGCAAAGGTTAAAAAAAAAGAGAGAGAGAGACAAACCAAGAAACAGACTCTTAACTATAGAGAACAAACTGATGGTTACCAGAGGGCAGGTGGGTGGGGGGATGGGTGAAATAGGGGATGGGGATTAAAGAGTACACTAATCATGATGAAAATAAATAACTAAATAAATAAATAAAAATTTAAAAAAGATTTTAATTCTTTCAATTATTCTTTGGTTGGCAGACTGTGTTACTGTTTTGAGGTGACTGTGTCATGCAGAGCTGGTGGCTGTCAGCTTTCCCTGTGGATGACTCCCACTATGGGCTGTGGCCACTACCACACGGTGAGCCCCCTGAGGGCAGGATGAGGGCCCCTTTTGCTTCTATTTGCTAAATGAATGCCTCTGTCGTAGTCTTGGTTCTTTTTTCAAGAGGTACAAACTGAGTTTAAATTCACTTTCACTTTCCTCTGGGCCAATCAACATAATCAATCACAATATAATAAACGGAGTGGGAGAAAGCAGAGAAATCCACTGATTACGAAAGGAGAGTGGACTGCTCCTGGTGCTACAAGCTGGCTCCAGCTAGGCTGGTGTTCTAGGGACAGGAAGTAGCCTGAAGAAAACATATTTTGCCCCATTCCTTGAACCAGCTCTCTGTCAGCTCTCCCAGCAATTATTCATAGAGGACAAGTCATACTCTCCTCCCTTCACCCTTAGGAAGCATATTACTTATCAGTGCTATGTAAAAAAAACTATGCCAAAACTTAGTGATCTGAAACAACGAAGTGTTTGTCTTTATTTCTGATTGTCAGGAATCTGGGCACAGCTTACCTGGGTGCCCCAACATCAGGTCTCTCGTGAGGCTGCAGTCATCTCAAGGCTCAACTGGGAGAGGATCCACTTCCAAGCTGATTTTCCTAGCTGTTGGCAAGTTTAGGTCCTTGCTGGCTGTTGGCCAGAAACATCGCTTCCTTGCCAAGTGTGTCTCTCCAAAGGGCAGCTCACAACATGGCAGAGGGCTTCCTTCGGAGCAAACTGGTGAGAGAGCAAGTCTTTTTTAACCTAATCTCAGTAGTGACATCCCATCACTTCTGCCCTAGTTTATTAGAAGTAAGTCACTAGGTGCATCCCATGCTCAAGGAGAAGGCCATACATAGGGCTTGAATGCCAGGAGGTGGGAATCCTTGGAAGTTTTAATCTAGCCTTGAAACTCAGGGCAGTGATGCAGTGGTCATATTCTTCTGGACATAACTCAGGCTCATCTCTCTGAATAAGCTGAGGCATACACATAATTGTCCCCTATCAACCATCTTCCTACAAAAGCTGAACACTGATATAAGACACATGCATCATGGGCAAACACCGTATACCGATCCTGGGGAAAGTTGACATATTGTAGTTTGTTGAGGACAGTGAGTCTAAAACATAAATCCAGCTTATTTTCTCAACATTTTCCTGTGATCCTTGGGTTCAAATTCTGGTTCTGCCTTTTACTAGCTGTGTGACTTTGGGCAAGAAATTTCCCTAAAGTTCTATTTCCTCATCCATAAACTGGGGGTAATAACGGAATTCATGCCACTGGGTTTTGGGTGGGATTAAATAAAAAAGATTACACATATAAAGACCTAGCATTGTGCCTGGCACATTACGAGTACTGAAAAAAGTTTGGTGCCTGTCATTATCATTATCATTATCATTATTGTTCCATTACTTTTCTTTTTTTTTTTTTTAAAGATTTTATTTATTTATTTGAGACAGAGAGAATGAGAGACAGAGAGCAGGAGAAGGAGGAAGGTCAGAGGGAGAAGCAGACCCCCCGCCGAGCAGGGAGCCCGATGCGGGACTCGATCCCCGGACTCCAGGATCATGACCTGAGCCGAAGGCAGTCGCTTAACCAACTGAGCCACCCAGGCGCCCATCCATTACTTTTCTTTAACGTATTTTCTTTCAAACCTGCTGCTCCTAAAGCCTGGCTTGCTTCCCCTTAGGATTCATAAAAACTGGTCAATGCTAAAAACTCATGGACAGTGTTTTTTTTGTTGTTGTTGTTGTTGTTTTGTTTTTGTTTTTGTTGTTTTTTTGTTTGGTAATGTTTGGAAATTATAATCATAGTCTTTGGAGATCTTATGTTGGTAGTTGGCTTCCATCAAAATGAGGCATCTCAGAAATAGAACAGGTTATCACAGATGTTGGCAGGGAACAAAATGTTATAGATTGGGAGAAGTGAAGTGGATCTTTCTCCACATTTCACCTCTTTAATCTTTGCCCACATTTTGAATGGGTGTGTTCTGAGGGAATCTGTGCAGGGAAGGAGAATACTGTCTCAGATCCTCTCTCTGGGGTTGGAGGCCCCAAGTGTTTCAGAGGAAAGATGGCCCTTGGACACTTGCTCACCACTATTACATTCTGTGAGTGGAGTGGAGCAGAGTTGAACGTCTTTTACTGCTTGCCTCAGGCAGTATTAGTTGCATTCCAAAAGTTTATAAATAAATGAGTGGACATATGATCTATGAAATAATTGTTGACTTTTCCATGTGTTTTGAGAAGGAGCTAAGGAGGACAAAGGCACTTTTTTTTCCCCTTTCTCTCTCAACTTTTTTTTCTCCCCAAGAAGCCACAGAATTTTGACCCACTTCATATCCGCCTCCTGCCTCTGGTTTTGAAATCTGCAGGCTGATGGCTTGTTTGCTTGTTAGCATGAAAGGCTTGCGCTGGGTCTGTGCTTGCTTGTTAGTAAAGAACCAACAAGCATTGCAGTCCAAAGGTAATCACAGAATGAAATCACTTCCAGATGCCAAACCCCACTCCTGATGGTGAAAGCAGACTTTACAATTGCAGTGGACCAGGTATTCGATGGCTCTCACCCAATCCTATTAGGGTTTGAACATGCACACGTGTTCTCAACCTCCTTTTCTCCTGCTTTTTTTTTTTTTCCTTTTCTATCATCCCTTGCTTTCCTCAACTTGGATCAATTTTAACGTAAAGAGCAAACAAAGCTGGATATAACCCAGTCTCAATTCTCCCCTAAGCATCTCAGCTGCTGTTGTCCTGGGATCTATTAGATGATGATAGCTCCCTGTTAGAGCTGTAGCCACTAGAGAGAAGCCACTAGCTTCTTCCAGCTCCATCCTCACAGGCTCCAAGAAAGCCTGTCCCAGGCAAAGGGCACACACAAAGGACACTGGTCCTTGGGAAGTTGGTAACGTTGTGACCAGAGGGATTGTCCCACCTGCAGAAAAAGGATCACTGCCCATACTCAAATCAGAATTGATACAGAAATGAGACAGGCTATCGTAGCTGGAACTCACATTGGTGGAATATGTGGGGCTCGGCGGTGACATGGGACACCTGTCCTTTGGATCCCTACATGCTGAGGTGTGTCAGCTCCTCACAGAGAGTGTGAGAAAAGAAGAAGGAAAGAAGATAGAGAAGGAGAGACGGAGAAAGTACGGTTAGAGGAAGAAAAGGACTTAATACTAAAAGAACATTTTTAGAGGTCTTTGATTACAGTATAGAAGTCTGAGAAAGAATAAGATCAAAAGGACTTTCAAAAGAGGAATGCATCATAGACCTACTGATTCTCTCCCCTCACAAAGTGAGTACCATGAAATCCAATTTCAGGTCCCCTCTCTCAGCCCAGTCCCTGGAAGGACTTAGTGTAAGAATCTTTCCTTCATTTGCTTATTAGTCTCCTTCACCAAAGCTCCTATGGTAGATAGACATGGCCATTTGTGAAGATAAGAGTCAGTACGATTTAATCACGTACATGAAGATAAAATGCAAATAAAACATTTGTATACAGCCGGTAGGAAGGCTTTAAAAAAAAAAAAGTCTCTCAATTCGCTTATGTATAGTTAGTATACTTATTAAGTTATTACTTCCCTTGTGAATAATTCATTAAATTTTAAATGCAACACAAATGTATTTCTTCCCAGGCAGAATAGCATATAGCTCTCACTCAACCGTTTATTCCCAGATGTTTATATCCACAGGGTCCAAGAACTCCATAAAACTAGAATAATAGCACATTGAAAATATCTGGCCACAACCCATAAACGAACGTGCATAATAAAACTGCTCTCACCCCTCAAACCTCCTTCCAATGCAAACCTTCCAAATGTTTCAAAGTAATTTTCCAAAGGTGTAGTGGGGGTAGATACCTCAAATCTTATATTCTCATGTCACTGCGACATGGGTTCAAGATCAGATGGAAGAAGTACAAGTATCCAGCACCTTTAAAAAGAATCTCTTAAAAGTGAACCCAGGAATAAATATAATTTTTAAAAATTTTTTAAAAGATTTTATTTGTTTATTTGACAGAGAGACAGTGAGAGAGGGAACACAAGTAGGGGGAGTGGGAGAGGGAGAAGCAGGCTTCCCGTGGAACAGGGAGCCTGATGCGGGGCTCGATCCCAGGACCGTGGGATCATGACCTGAGCTGAAAGCAGACGCTTAACCGACTGAGCCACCCAGGCGCCCCAGAAAAAAAAATAAATTTTAAATGGCTGGTGAACAGTTTGTTTTATTTTAAGGAAAAATAAAAGGGTTGTGTATGTGTGTATGGGAGCATATGCCCAAAGTGATGAATGTATTCTCCAAATGGCCAGATTTTCACCATCCTGTTAACATCTATGCAACTCCTGTCTCTCCAACCATTTGTTAATGCTGAGGGTTTTTTTTTTTTTCTATTTGGTTTTGGAAATATAAATTATTTTATATCAGCCTTTCAAACGGCCTCTCATCTTAGATACATAATTCTTTATGCCAGATGATAGCAAAATATCCTAGTTCATTTCTTTCTAGATTCCTGTTAGAAATAAGAGGCATCCAAAATACTGACCAGTTAGATGTCTAGTTAGTAAGTATCATCTACTAAGAGGATAGAATTAGGGATATGAAGGGGAAAACACTGCTTCTGTATCAAGGGAGGGCATAGGGCAATGATAGGAAATTGGTCAGTGTGATATAAACGGGAGGAAGATAAAACATATCCCATGTGCATAACACACCACGGCTATTCAGAGAAGTATGAATAGAAATACACTCAGGGAGCTGGGAAAGATGAAGGACTTATGTCTGGCAGTGGAATAAGGCAGGCGATGGACAGGGAAGGGGTGTTGTAGAAACAAAACTGTATTTGAAGTCAGAAAGTCTAGGGTCAAGTTTGGCTTTTCCTCTTGGTAATCATGTGGCTTGGGCTTTCCTCATCCATAAAGCTGAGATAATCACTTCTACCTTGGATGGTTGCTGAAGAGACCAAGGGAGCTAAGAGACTTTGCAAGTTGTAAAGTATCAAACATGTCTGCCTTATTAGAGAGGGTGAAGTTGCATAAAGAGGGCACCTGGATGGCTGGCTCAGTCAGAAGAGCATCCGACTCTTGATCTCGGAGTTGTGAGTTTGAGCCCCACATTGGGTGTAGAGATTACTAAAAATAAATAAACTTAAAAAACAGTTGCATAAAGAGTTAGACAGCTGATGAAATGAAAACACCCCAGAACCCAGCTTCACCTTTATTTACGCCCAACACCTGCTTGAGGGATGCTTTCTATCTCATTCCTTTATCTGGTAAATGGGGATTGCAGTATTTGTCTTATGTGGTTTTTTCATGATCAAATGAGAGTCTAAAAACAGGAGATGTATTAGGGGTGAGGCACTATTCAAATTTAAGGCATTGTCACACTTTGGTAAAACCCAACCCATGCTCATCCATCCATTCATTGATTTTACAGTCTTTGAGCATTAAACTATGCTAGACTCTGCCACACCCTAGGAATACTAATGGCGAAGAAGACAGACCTGACCTTGTCCTCTTGGAACTTACAGTCAAGTTTGTTAACAAGTTACTTGCAAAATGAACTAGGTAAGCCGACTTTCTGAAACCACATATATTTACAACATTTCACCATACTTACCCTTTAACACAAAAACACAGAATCAAGAGAGTTTTTTTTTTAAGATTTTATTTATTTATTTGAGAGAGAGAGCGCGCACGTGCACAAGTCGGGGAGGAGGGGCCGAGCGAGAGGGACAAGCAGACTCTGTGCTGAGCAGGGAGCCCGACGTGGGGCTCTTGACCTGAGCCGAAGGCAGACGCTTAACGACTGAGCCACCCAAACACCCCATCAAGAAAGTTTAGTGGAAAAATAACTAGATGAGAAATTAGGAGATGAAGATTCAGTTTCAGACCTTAGGCACATCACTCAAAGTCGTTGTACCCCTGTTTTTCCATCAGTAAGAATGGGCTAGCACAAATCTTATGTGCTTCAAAGGATTTTCTTAAGTGGATAGGTGCCCTTGTTCTAAATTTGATAGATTAAAAAGATACTGCAAGGTGGGATACTAGACAATTGGTCTGATTTCTTCAACAAGTCAATGGCATGAAGAAGTGAGAGTATTAGAGGATGCTTGAGAGATACAACAACCAGATAATGTGTAGACTTTGGGTTAAACGACCACCTGTAGCAGACATTTTTGAGATAATCATGGAAATTTGAATATTCCCTGAGTTTTGGATGATACTAAGGATAGTTTTTGTTATGTATGATAATAGCAACATGAGTTTATAAGAAATGTCCCATGCTTTTTTGGCATATGTAGAAATGAAATGACTTAATGTCTGACTGCTATAAAATAAAATACTAGGGGAGGTGGGTGGGGGGATGGATTAAATAGGTGATGGGGATGAAGGAGTGCACCTGCTGTGATGAGCACCGGGTGTAGTATGGGTGTTCGGAATCACTATATTGCACACCTGAAACTAATATTACACTGTGCATTAACCAACTGGAATTTAAATAAAAACTTAAGGAAATAAAATACTAAATAACAAAAGGATAATTACATAACAAACAAACATGTGCATATAAAGACACAGCCATATCTTAAGGCCAGCATTACTCACGCTTTCCACCCCCCCCTCTTCTGATACACAAAATAGGTTACAAAAACTCTTCAAAGTGGAAACACTTTTCCTAATTACTTGAGTTTATTTTGGGGTGGGGAAAGAACATAGGAGAGGAAGCTTCTAAACTTATTTCTGTATAATAGGTGTCATTAAACTCTCGGAGGCTAGACTCGAACTGCCTAAGGCCACTTGGGTGCTTCTGGCCCTATGCCTGGCTTCAGTATGTAGTTGCAAAGTTGGGGGTGGGTGGATAAGTGAGTAGAGGGGGTAAAGGTAGTCAAAGCCTTCCGCAAATGATTTGGTGCCTTCAGACTCAGTAGATCTAAATCAGTAAGGCAGATGTTTCAGTTTGGCTACTTCAACTAGGCTTGTGTCTCTGCTTCCCTAGGGCAGACTGGCTAGCAATGGGTGACTTGCAGTGTCTTTAAACTGTCACTACTCAAAGTGTAGTTCTCAGACCAACAGTAGTGACATCACCTGGGAGCTTGTCCGAGCTGCATGAGGTCTGACCCAGCGCAGACTTACTGAATCAGAATCTACATTTTAACAAGATCCCCAGCTGACTTATACGGTCATTAAAGTTTGAGAATCGAAGACATAGATAGTCATCAAAAAGAATAACTACAAAGGACCATGCCATTATTATCATTTGTGTGAAAGTCTGGAGAAATGAAGCAACTTGCAACGGGCTAATTTCAGAAGAGCATTTGGTCTTGAAATAATCACAGCGTGAGAAAGCGTGCCTTACGTGCACAATTTCCCCAAGTCACCCACCCAGATCTGCAGACATATCAGCCTGGTGGACATCAAACCACCTCAGTGTTAGTTACCTCCACTCCAGGTTTCCTTCTTTCTCTCAGTGTCAGCAATCACTGACTCCTCTGAAAATGTGAAGGTACAAGACAACAATTCTAATAGTCTCTCAAAGCCTTATCTCTCTGTAAACTTAGAATTAACCCAGAGGTGTTCTTAAAATATCCTGGTCTTGATATATTCAACCTTTCCTAATAAGGACTTTTATACTCTCCAGTGGTCAAAACTGTGTTTCTTACATATTTTGTTTTCTGCATTGTTGCAGCCTGAGAGCATGTAAAGGAGAAGAAGGGGCCACTGTTGTCACGCACTCAGCAATAATTCCCCCACCTCAATACTGGCTCGACCACCATCACTGCTTTCTCCTTCACTCACCACCTCTGGGCATTTTACAGAATACTCCCCTCGGCAGCACAGCTCCTCCCCGACTTTTTGCTAAAGAGTCTGGCTCTGGGGATCCCCCAGGCTTGATGTACTAAAGGGATGGCCCTCTCTGTACCAAACCAGATGATCAGATTTCACTTATTCTGCTAAGCTCCATTGTTATTCTTTATCTAGTGACATTTACTAAATTAACCAGAGAGCTCCCAGCTCTCTACTCCACTTAAGACTGCTTAAAGGACTTTTCCAGTTCTGTCTCTCCATATTAAAATGGGTGAAGCACACTACAAGTAGAACTAATGCCAAAAGTTCAAAATTGATAACAATGCAAACCTGATCATTTGTATTATAGGAGAAAGCACTCCCCCTTTTAAAATGCCTCAAGTCTTTTGTCTTCTGTGGTCCTGGGAATCTGGAGGTTCGAATGGTGAGTATAATAGGAACATCCTAGGCGCCATAACAGCCCCATAAATATCTCCTCGGCAGAGCTGTGCATCTCCCTCTGGACTCGAAGAGCTTTCTTTGAAGTCCCTGGGCAGAAGTTGTGCACGTGGAAGAGGTATGCAACTTATTATTATCATTATTCACCACTGCTTTAGAAGCTTTTAAGTAATACTAGATTTATCACATTTTCTTACAGCAAATTTTAGTTTCATCTAGTGTTTCTTCTGAAGCCTAAACCAATAAACCGGTTTGTCTTTGTAGTTGATCTGCCACAGTAGTTCCCATATTTTTCTGCCAAGAAGCCCTTTTGGAATCCGATTAAATGGGTAACATGACATTTATAGTCACAGAGACTAGAATACCTGGAAGGAGGCCCAGAACTTACCCAGTCTCTTGGGGACCCTCTGGGAGACCTTGTTGTTGGACAGATCTAACTCAGAGCCGACCTTTAGCTACTGGCCCCTCCTGAGGTCTACTCTCATCTGGAGCAGCCCCCTTAGACTGCACTGCCTAGGACTGTACATAGTAGTGCTCAGGAAATATTTCATATTCTTGATTTGATGTTGCAGAGGTGCTCACGCAAAGTCAGTGCACCTGTAAACAGTTTGCATTGCACTGCATCATAAGGGAGGAGAATTACGGACCAACTGAAAACTTCCATTCCTGTGTAGATTTATACTCTTGCTCCCTATCTCTATGGGACAAAGCATTATTTTCTTCTTTAAAATGCACACACAAACACACAAACACACACCTTGTCCTCTTTATCATTACAAAAGTAAAGTATAGGGGTGCTTGGGTGGCTCAGTCGTTAAGCGTCTGCCTTCCGCTCAGGTCATGATCTCAGGATCCTGGGATCTAGCCCCGCATCTGGATCCCAGCTCCGCGGGAGGTCTGCCTCTCCCCCTGCTTGTGTTCCCTCTCTCACTATCTCTCTCTCTCTGTCAAATAAATAAATAAAATCTTAAAAAAAAAAAAAAGTAAAATATACTCATTGTAAAAAAAAAATTTAATAAACATAAATAAGCATTTTCCTCTACCCAGCATGACTAGTGTTATGTTTTGGTCACACTATCATTCCAGTATTTATGTGTGTGTGTGTGCGTGTGTACATACTGTTTTGTACTTTTCAGTTAACAATGTGTCTTGCATTTCTGCACACATCTACCCACTCTGTCTCCAAATGCCCCACTGAGATGATTTAAAAAAAAAAAAAGGTTAGTTTTAAAATTTAAACCATTACAGCAGTGGAAAACAAGACTAATAGTCTTCAGTGAGTCAGAAAATGTGAAGGATTCAAATCAATAGAACGACAAAGTATCCAGGAAGTGAAGTTTCAGTAGAGGTGACAGGAGCCCAAACTCTAGAGATGAAGGCTGACTTTTGCCGAGGAGTCCTCCAGATGATTCTAGCTACCAATTTATAAATTAGTCTGAGATGTTAAAGAACTGCATTTGGGAGAGCTGGGGCAAGTGGGGCCCACTCTCTCTTCCTCTGAAAGAAAAGCAACACCAAGTTTGAGATAAATCTGGACTCACACACCAGCTCAGGAAAAGAGGCAGAGCCACCCAGAACTGAATAACCCTGAAGACCTCAACCCCAGAGCAAAGCCCTCCTGACTTTGGCAATTGTCAAGGAACTCAAGCCTGACAGCAGACTCACAGTGACACCATGGAACTCCAGGAGGCAATGAGCAGCATTTCCAAAGTTCTGAGGGGAAACTATTTTGAACCCCGTTTTCTATACCCAGCCAAATTTCCAGTGCAAGGGCTAAAAGAAGGCACTTGCAGACACATAAGATTTCAGTTAAGTTTAGTAACCACACATTCAGTAAGAAAAAATTACTTCAGAAGTAACCCAGAAAAATCTAAAAGTAAGTCAAGAAAGAAGAAAAGACGAGATATAAGAGGGTGCAGCTCTCTGATATGACCCAGGAAGATTTACAGACGTGAGAAAGGAAATCAAAGGCAGACCTTTAGACAGGGGTGTGTGGAAGATTATTGTTTGAGTGGCAAAATATTCAAGATTGAGGATTACATTTTCTTCTCTAGAAAGATTTGTATTCATGTAATAATAATTTTGAAGTGCTTCACATTGTTTTTTTTTTTTTTTAAAGATTTTATTTATTTATTCATGAGAGAGAGAGAGAGAGAGAGGCAGAGGGAGAAGCAGACTTCCCGCGGAGCAGGGAGCCTGATGCGGGACTCGATCCCAGGACTCTGGGATCATGACCTGAGCCGAAGGCAGACGCTTAACCATCTGAGCCACCCAGGCGCCCTTCACATTGTTTTTTAATTATTAGAATCAACCTACAGATAAAGGAAAGACGATGAAGTTATGGTTTAAGAAGCTTGTAATCATTATAAATACTAATGCAATAAAAAAAAAAAAGATGTTAAACAGGAGGAGAAATGAGAAGCCCCTCAAGTTCCAAATTCCACATATTTTTTACCCAGAGGCCAATGTATAATGCCTGAATTTGATAAAAATAAGAAATAGAAGAATAATTATATATATTTTTAAAAATTACAATAATAACTGCTAGAAGCAGAAGCAGAAACTATTAACATGGTGGAGGGGGGACAGTGGGATCAGGGCAAGTGAGAATTTACTTTTTATTTTACATATCCCTATACAGTGGAATTTTTTCAAAGATTATTTATTTATTTATTTGAGAGAGAGGATGAGAGGAGAGAGAGAGAGCACATGAGAGGGGGGAGGGTCAGAGGGAGAAGCAGACTCCCTGCCGAGCAGGGAGCCCATTGTGGGGCTCCATCATAGGACCCCAGGATCATGACCTGAGCCAAAGGCAGATGCTTCCCTGACTGAGCCACCCAGGTGCCCCTACAGTATAATTTTTTTAACCATATGCATCATTACATTCATAGTTATATATTTTGGACATCTTTCTAGACATAACCCAAATGTCACCAGCCTGTGGATATAACTGAGATCACATTTATATTTATGCCCAAATTATAATGGTTCTGTGTCTTCAATTGCCCATTTGGGAATTTAGTTCCCACTCGATATCTCCCTATTATTTCTGGGAACTGCCGAAAAGAGTTCTCTGACAGGACCACAGTAAAATCTTTCAGCTCCAGCCACCATGATTCCTTTATTGTGTTCTCTCTCCTTTTTCTTGGTATATGATGTATTCCTGTACATTATTTTTAATGACAATCATTTCTTTTTTTTTTAAGATTTTATTTATTTATTCATGAGAGACAGAGAGAGAGAGAGAGAGAGGCAGAGGCAGAGTGAGAAGCAGGCTCCCTGCTGCGCAGGGAGCCCGATGTGGAACTCGATCCCAGGACCCTGGGATCATGACCCGAGCCAAAGGCAGACGCTTAACGACTGAGCCACACAGGCGCCCAATGACAATCATTTCTTGATCTTCACAAAATCTTCAGATACTTCTCGTCTCTGACTCCAAACCTTCAAATCAAATGTCAAACTTCCAATTTAGAGGAGACATAAGAGGTAGAGGAACAAGCTAAGCAACATCATGAGTAGACAACCAGAAAGTACAACGGCCTGAAGGACCTCTGGCTTAGCCTCTTCAGTGTATTGTAGCTATGCTACTTTCAAAATGAGACTTAAGGGACACAACCAGATTCCAGAGTGGTACTGGGTTAGATCCTGTAAATGACCTTTTGGGGTCACTGGGAAATTTGTATTTGATATAGTTAATTTATGGAATGAAAACTGAAAACACCCCGATATGGAAAGTTAGAGATTGTCGGCTCAGGTCATGATATCAGGGTCCTGGGATTGAGCCCCACGTCGGGCTCCTTGCTCAGCGGGAATCCTGCTTCTCCCTCTCCCACTCCCCCTGCTTGTGTTCTGCTCTCATTGTGTCTCTCTCTGTCAGATTTTATTTATTTATTTGACAGAGAGATAGAGAGCACAAGTAGGCAGAGGGAGAGGGAGAAGCAGGCTCTCTGCTGAGCAGGGAGCTGGACATGGGGCTCGATCTCAGGACCCCAGGATCATGACCTGAACCAAAGGCAGCCGCCCAACCGACTGAGCCATCCAGGCACCCCAATAAATAAAATCTTAAAAAAAAAAAAGCAAGTACAGTGGGATCTCATTTAACAAACACACACACACACACACAGAGAAAGAGAGAGATCTGGAAGAATATACATTAAAAATTGGCAGTGGTTGTCTCTTGTTGGTAGAAATATGTTTTAATTTTTTAAAATGTATGTTTATTTTTATTTTCTGATATGCTACCATATGTATTGCTTTTGTAATAGTAAAAGGCTATAAAATTCCCCAAGACTTGACTTTATGAATACTATTTCCTTTGCCTGGATCTTGGATCCCTTCCTCCTCTATCCACATCTAACCCATGAACAACAGAATGGGTCCTCCTCTCCATCAACATTTTGCCTCCTTTCCGTCAATATTTTACTCTTGGAAATAGAGAGCTATATAGATAAGTAACCTGGGTAATTAAGGCTGGGAAGTCACATCACTGGGAGTCTTCTGAAATTCACCCTGGTCTAGGTAGACTCAGACTTCATCTGTACACCTTGTGTTTTTAATTTCTCAGCCTTGCCACGGGAGATGCATGAATATGAGGGTTAAGACACAGCACATTCATTCCTCGGATCATAACAATACACCCAAATTAAGAAGGACTTTAACATCTCTTGTGCTATTGCTCACAAATAGCTGATGGAAACCTTACGGCTTCCTCTGTCAGAGAAAATAACTAGTTCTGAATGGCACGTGAGACTTAGCAAGAGGCCCCTCTCGCCTTACAATGTGAGCTGCACATGTGCACCCACACTTGACTCTGACCCCTAAGCATTTCCAACACCAGGGATGTTAAGGTATGCTTTTTTTGAAACAGCTTTTTCCCAAGTATTCACAAAAAACAAAAGAACAAAAGTGTATTTATAACTCTTTGAAACCAATGAGAGTTCCACATGGGGAGGAAAAAGATGGGAAAAATTGCAAAATTAATCAATAATCTTTCATGTTATCCATACCAATGTTTGGTCTTCTGGGAATTTGTGTAAGCAAAGTCACATAGCTGGAAGAGGCAACGCATTAATAAGTCCCGGGAGATGTGTGCTGGACTGTGTGGATGCTGGAAGAGATAGTGTGGGTAAGAAGGAATAACGTATTTTAAGAGAATTCAGATTTAAGTGAAGATAGGTGTTCCATATGAGAAAGAGAGGTAGTGAGAGAAAAGCACTGAATAGGTTTTCCCAATCCTCACATTTGGAGAACTTCAACACCATAGCCTTCCTCTGCAAATGCAATGAGCAGTTCCAAAGCATTAAGACCTCCTTGAAATAGAGTTAACCCTGAGATTCTCTTAAGAGTTTCACTTGTCTTACCATGATTCAGGTGTGTCTTGAGCCAGGCTATTGCAACTAGATCCAGGAAAGATTCTGATAGAACAGTTCACCAGCAGTATGGCCAGTAATCCTGATCTCCAGCATCTCCATCTTTTCCTCCGTTCTCAACATAAGCAGTCAAGTCTAGGAAACTTACAAGATAAAAAAAAAGTCTCTCAATGCAAGTCTTCCTTTTCCCCTATCTTTCTCCCCAGATAATCTCAGGGCCTTGGAGCTTACGGATCATTTAAGCCCCAGATTTTATAGATGATTCAGAGAGGGAAAAATGACTTCCCAAAGTAATTGGTGACACAAACCAGACCTGAGTCCAGCTCTCCCCTAAGTCTCCCAAATCCAGAGCTATTTACAATGAGCTCCATGCACTTCATGATCACTTACAGATAGGCTATCTTACATTGGGCTTAATTTAGTTGTCTTCTCAGTAAAGCAGCGTAAAACAAAACAAATCCCAAGAGCCGCCCCTCCCCCCTACAGCCATCTTTCCCTTAAGAACAGCCATAAGACTCTGCTATAATGAACCGTAACCAACAAATACTTAAATCTGAGAACATCTTTGGATTAATGTACAAGAGGCCTTTGACTTTAGCCTGTCAGAATTAGTCACGTCTTCCTATACCCTCTCATCTAGCATATTGTTTGTCTCTTCAAGATAATCATTGCATTCTTTATAATCCTAAAGGTTTGCACTCATCATTACATTATTGTAATTAGTTGTTTGTGTGGCTGTCTTCCCATGTGTTGTAAGATCCTGGATCACAGGCATCTGTCAAATTCATTTCCTTGCCCTCTTATACTTTGCACATAGGAGAGTGAATGAATGAGATCAATGAATAAAATGGCAAAGTCACATCTTTTGGACAGCTCTTCCTTCACTCTCAAAAAGATAATCTAATGTAGTCATCAATGAATTATGTTACATACAACTCCAGTATAGAAGCTTAAATTTTGCCACTAAATCCTAAAACAGGTAAAACTTAGTAAAGATTTTACAACTAGCTGCATTAAAAAAAAAATGGTGCCCTCTTTAGTACTCATCACCAGGCTAACCCAGGGCACGTATTGAATGGAGTACTGGGTGTTATACGCAAACAATGAATCATGGAACACTACATCAAAAACTAATAATGTAATGTATGGTGATTAACATAACATAATAAAATTTTTTAAAAAGGTATAGTTAACTGTCACTTCAGAGTCTTTTCTATCTTGTAGACTTGTTTTTAAAACAACCTGAATTTAACTTTTACTCTGCCTGGAATCTAGCAAAGGATAGGAGCTCAAAATGCTGAGGCAATACATTAGAATTTTTTAATAGCCAATAAGTGAACAAACCATGATTCAAATCAGGCAGTCTGTCTCCAGAACCATACTTTCACAACCATTCCATAAAAGTATTTTTCGGGCGCCCGGGTGGCTCAGTCGGTTAAGCATCTGATTTCGGCTTGGGTCATGATCGTGGGGTCCTGGGATCGAGTTCCACATCAGGCTCCGTGCTCAGCAGGAGTCTGCTTGTCCTTCTGCCTCTGACCCTCCCCCCACTCATGCTCTCTCTCTCTCTCAAATAAATAAGGTCTTTAAAAGAATGAAAAATAAAAAAAATATTTTTCACTTCATCTCTCTTTAGGTTCTTCAGGTCCATGCTTACAGTGTCGGGCCTAGAGGTCTGCACAGTGGTGTGTCAATGTTTAACAACAAGCCCTCTCGGGGGAATGAAAGAGCCCTGTTTGGAGCAATTCCTGATTTCTGTGATATAAATTCTTCAACATAGCAAATTTAAAGCTACCATCTTGTCACTGAACACGGAGTTGGAAAGAGATACATAGTAACACACTATTTTACTAATATAAATTATATGGTATTTCTGTCATACACACACAGGAGACATAAATAACCTTAAGAACAAAGATAATAGTAAAATATAATAGTAGTAGTAGTAAATATAATTAGGTGAGTGATGGTTGAAATTAAAAATGTGAATCATGCATCTTTCCTTACACTGGTGATCCTAATTAGTAGGCAAATTAATTGACTTCATTTATCACCCAGCTTTACACTTTTGCCCTTGAGCCTCAGCCCTGTCCTTTGGAGCCCCATGGAGTAATTCATTTATTCATTCTTACAACAAAACTTTATTGGCTGCCTTCTCTGAGCAAAGCACTGAGGTTACCAAATGAACAAGACAAACATGGGCCCTGTATTCATGGAGCATCTACCAGGAAAGGACAGTCAAGCTCATAGAGCATGCCTTGCTCCATCAACCTCTGGATTACAAACTGAGGAAACCTTGACTGTGCTCCTTTGATTGAGTAAGTTTAACACTTCAAAAAAAAAAGACTGATTTATTTATTTTAGAGAGACAGAGAAAGAGAGAGCAGGGTGGGGGGGAGTAGAGGGAGATGGAGAGAATACAAGCCCACTCCCTGCTGAGTGGGGAGCCCATCATGGGGCTGGATGCCAATACCCTGAGATCATGACCTGAGCAGAAATCAAGAGTTGGAGGCTTAACTGACTGAGCCATCCAGGCATCCCCGTTTTTATTTTTAAAGTTTTATTTATGTTAGAGACGCACACACACACACACACCTTTCATATATGAGAGCCTTTCTGGTATTTGAAAACAGCCCTGCTGTCCTCCCTGAGTCTTCTGGTCTCTATCAACAATCTCAGTTCCATCAGTCAGTACTATACTTGGTTGAGGGTCTTTCACCATACTATGGGTGGAAGAGGATCTTTCACCATACTATGGGTGGAAAGCAGAACTAAGACATGTTCCAACCCCAGGGGAGCAGAATCACCACCCTTATGCTGGACATTTAGCACAAGCTAAGAACATTAACATCCTAGGATTCTGTTAAGTTTGCAATCAAATGGAGGCCTTTGAGCTTAACTATGCTGCCACCCTAACAGTCCCTTCATATATTCATGCAATTATTTTGTATCTGAATGTAGAATTTTATATTTACCATATATTGATTAGCCCGAGTTATGGTCAATTACTTCTATTTAAGGTATTTCTCTATATTGATTGTGTCCTCCTTCAAATTTCTTATCCTTTCTAAGTGTCATGTTTTCCACAAATGCGAGAGCATGCCAATAAGCTGGCATTGGCTTGAAGACCACCCTCTGGAGCCCTTTTGCATTTCTACAACATTTTGTGTCTGACTCCATTACCACATTGTATTATAGCCTTACTATCACTGTTGTTATTTTAACGTGTCTCTTTCCTCACTCAACTGTGAGCTCCCCAAGGACTGTGGCTTATCTACCTTTGTATCTCCACTGCTGAGTCCAGTTCCTGACACACAGAATATGCTTAAAAGAAAAACTGATTAGTCTGAAGAATGAAGGAGTAAATGAGCCATTCAACTAATTATATCACCCAGGCCGCATTCCTCTATCTTAGCGCTAGGGCTACTATAAAGAACTTTGTTAAATGCTTACTGTAAAACAAATCTATAACTGTACCAATTTTGCTACCTTCCATGTTCTTTCCATTTTGGTTAAAAGTCACTATTTCTCTCTGCCTCAGATTCCCCATATGTAGATTGTCAGAGCTTATAAAGGTTAATAAATGAAATATGTATTAAAGTGTTTTATAAAACTGCAAAATGTGCAAAAGTAGGATGTAAGCATTCCCTCATTCTAGCAATCTTATCAAAAAAAGGAAATTATGTTTATTGACCTTGCAAGAGCTTGTGGCTTGTGGCTTTCATTTAGAAGCCGAGCTCTGAAAAGAGTGGCAGGGAAAGTTTCAGGGAATGAAGCCTGGAGCCAAATCCACCCCCCTCTAGTTCCCTGTAGAGGAGGGCTCTGATGGAAACTTATGCCTCCCATACAGGGTCTTCTCTCTTGGCTGGTCTTCGGGGGTTTTCCAAATTCCGTGTTATAGGGTCTAGAGGGGCTCTCCTTCAGATCTTTGTTTGGGTGGGCCCTGGAACTTCTTTAGGTGGCTATCAAAGTTTAGACCATGTGAATAGGGGAATTTTCCTTTGCCCTAGGAAAGAAGGGAGAAAGGCCAGGAGATAAGCAGAGAGGTGCCCCTGCCCTGCTGAATGAATAGCAGCATTTTTAGGGTTTGCTCTGTTACAACAGGATATCATTGTGAGGAACCAGCTGCCTGCCACCGTTAATGGGTATCTCCTTTTCTGTCTGAGCATTTCCCTACTTTTGATATTACTGTCTTACTGAAGCTATAAAGAAAGACCACACCACATTGGGTGAATCATCCAAACAAGAGGTAGGTCTCAGCCACCTGGATTCCTGGATTTTGAAGCTAGGTTTCAGGTTGGCTGGAGAATCCACTTTTCTTGTTGGCACCCCTCTCCTTGATTTACAAACAGTGTAACTCTATTTGAGAACACTTAAAAACGGAAAAGAAAAAAAATCTGCCTTTGCCAGGAGGAAATAGCCAGCCCTAGAGCAAATCCCAAGCTGAGAGCAGTATTTTATTAGCCAAAAGGTCCAGCTCATCTGTAAGGCCATGTCTTTGTTCTTTGTCATTGTACCCCCAGCAGTTAGCACAATGCTTGACACACATAGCAGGTGCTCACTAAAAAGGTGTTGAATATATGAGTGTGCCATTGTAGTCTAATGAGGATAGGTACTTAGGGCCCTTGGCCGGAGTTTTAAAAGGGCAGCAACACCTCCCCAAGTCAATGTTAAGATAGTAGGATAATTACAGCAAGAGCATGACCCAGAGCAGTTCACCAGAGATTATTTGGACTGGGGGGATCTAGCTCCTGCATTCTACCTGAAGATTCTCCCTTCACAGCCATCCTTGGCTGATTTTAATAAGGTGGGGTTACAGTAGCTATTCATGTATAAAGAGAAATGATCTACTACTCTGTTGTTAGACTCAAGTGAACAGTGCTCACTAACAGAGAAGTCCACGTCCAAGAATGAAGCCAGAGAAAGGAACTCAGGAAGGGTGTGCCCCTGAAGGGGCGCAGGGGTAGGGGGGCTCAGCTGTAATTAACACCAGGAACCCAACTCTGAAAACGTTTGATTCTTTCTGTATCTTTTGCTCCCACTCTCTGGCTTAAGTTCTTTTTAAAAACGTCACTTTCAAAAATCTCTAACCTTGATGGCAGAAACAGTAAAAGCTTCCTCTCTTTCTGTGGCGGTGCAGAGAGCGGCTGGGCTCATCCCCCCTGACAGAGTGGAAGTGACCGCAGACAGGTTGGCTCTGTTCAAATCCCGGGAGCAGAGCTGGATCCCTTCCGGAAGACTCGATCCCACTGCAACCTGAAGCCTGCCTCGGGGGCCACAAATACCCTCCATCTTGAGTCATCTCCTCCTACTTCTTGCTGGAGTCCTGGGCACCTGGCTGTAGTGGACGTGAGGAGGGGCCGAGATCCCTTCGCAGGTGACGGAAGGCCGTCTAGTGCTGGGGAGGCTGCAGCCCCCTGCCCTTTCCCCAGGCGGGGACCCATAGCAGGTACGTGCGTGGGTGTGTGTAGACCATTCCGGGAAGCTACGACCTTTCCTCACTTGGGGAGGACACCGACCATCGGTTTAGTAATTGTTACCACAGGCACTTCTGGAGGTATTTCAGGGCGTTACTAAGGGAAATGGCGCGGACGGGGGTTGCGCTACCAGGAAGAAGCCGCGGCAAGGGCCACCTGTGGAGTCGCACTTCCTGCGAGGTTTCCTCGGGAGATGGCGCCACAGCCCGTGGCTGCGCCCGGCTGCCCGCCTTTCCCAGCGGAACTCTGGCTGCGCAAACCTCAGATGGAGCGAGTCGGGGGCCCCCGCCTGCGCCGCGGCCGGGACCCCAGCAGCACTGCTTCCCGGCGCTCTGAGCCCACGGCGCGTGGAGGTCTGGGTGTCTGAGGCCGGCCTCGGAACCCCACCCTGCGGCTCTCGGGCGCAGAGGACGTGCTCCGGGGTCCCGGCACCTGCGCGCCCTCGACCTGGGCTCCCCGGGATGACCCAGGAGCCATTTATTGGGCCATGGCTGCCCTTGGTGCCTCAGTGGGAGCGGTCAGGCAGGCCTCGGCTGGTGACTGGTAGGAGATGAGGGGTGGGCTGGGAGCCAGTTCCCCCACTACATCTTTGCCTTGGGGAACCCCAAGCCCGCATGCGGTGGCCACCAAATATCATCAAGAGGCCGTCAGGTCTGAGCTCTTTAGGGATTCAGAATAGGCAGTTCGTAAGTCCTAGAAGGTCTGCGGGTTTCCCGCTTGCGGAGGACTCCGCGGCCGGGCCACACGGCCGCAGCCGCGCTCGCAAAGCCAAGCAGGGTCCGGGGCGCACTGCCGGGGAAAGAACCGCGCGGGTGTCCGCGCTCTTTCGCAACCAGGCTGAGGCGTCCGGCAGGGGCTCGGGCCCCCTTAGCTCCGCAGATCGGGCTCAGCGCTCGGGTTTCGGATCCGGGGCTCTGGAGGCCTCGGCCGGCGGGAAGGAGACGCGCAGCGGGTACCTTCACATTGAGCTGGAGGTCCCGCACCGCTGCGGGTACTGGACGCCAAGCCTGGAGAGGAGAGGATTCAGCGCGCTGGGGAGAGTTACCGGAGATCCGAGAGAGGGCGGTATTTACCAATCCCTTCCCCTAGAGTAACCTTGCAAACTGGGGATGGTTAGGGGTGGCGGATTTGCACAAGCTGGTAGGAGAAAGTTGAGAATCGAGGGCTTTCCTACCCGGGGGCCTGACGGACACCAGAGCAGGCTCTTTAACTCCGGTCCGGGGATGGGAAGAGTGGGCGCGCCCAATTTTCTAAGTTTCGTCTTGCCTCTCCGTCTCCATCCGCCACTCTGGCAGCACGCTTGCCACTCTCGCCGCCCCGGTCACAACCTTCGCCTGAAGGAGAGTAGCTGTCTGAAGGGCGCAGACAGCAGAGGCTTTGTTTTTGTACAATTTTTCGTTACAGCTCTGTTCATCCAAATCGCAGGACATTATTCTCGGCTTCATTTGCACATATTTGACAGCAGATGAAGAAGTACTTGTGTATGCAGGCTTGAATCTGAACCTGAGAGCTGACGCCATGCATTAGACACTTAGGAGTTCATGGTTCAGCCCTGCGGAGCGTTTCTGGAAATGTGTTCTGGAAATTGCTGGGGCAATCCGGCAAGCAAGAGACCCGGCCCAATCCAGCTTTCTTCCTTTGGGACGATTCAGGGTAGAACGAAATGTGAGGTCTCCTAAATCGTTAAGATCCTCTGGTCAGTTAGAAAAACCTTAGGTAACTTGTTTTATCTTTGAGACCATTGTCCGTCCCTCAGCGCCTAAATATGCAATAGCCGCTCTCTGGGGGCATACAGATAAACATAGCCTAGCATTCAAACACGTGTTTCTGGAGTACACTATTGTCAGACACTTCCCCCTCCCATATTATTTATTTTATTGAGTCCATTTAAAATATATTTTAGAAGTCATTACATATTCTTGCAAATTTAGTTGTACACATCATTTAATTATGAATAATTTCCATGTAGTCCCGGAATTGCCAACCTAATGGAAGAGAAGACTTGAGGACTTTTCAACCCTCAATAAAAAGAAGAGGACTTTATGACTGGGGTGAAAAGGGGCTGGTGAGCTAAGCCAATGGGGCAGCAGACCTTTACTATGTGCAAAAGCATTCAGACACATGGCGACCCATTCGCAATAAAACTTTATTGATGATCGTTTGAAAGTTATGGCAACTCCAAGGTTATAAAACTTGTCATAAAATACCAAGCAGTCATTAGTTTACCTGACCTCATTTCAATATAAACTTCCACAAAACATTTTATTTTGTTCCTTCCTATAAGTGGGGAAAAGAAATTGAGGACGTTCGCGACACAGTGGCCCATTATTGAGAACCCAAGATCTGCAATTTGACTCTCTGACCTTCATCCCTGCAAATAAAACAGTGAAATCCACATTTCTGTTCTTTTGTGTAAATATTCTTGTAGAAAAGAGAATAATAATAGCTATTTTTTGGTCCACTTGTCCATTTTTAGCACATAACCTGGATTTGAATTTGGATGGAGACTTGTTTCTCTTGGGAAGATCTTGCGGGATATCTTTAAGAGTTGTTAAAGAGTATTGGCTTCCTGAGCTATGCATAAGAAGTCTAAGAAGCAAATAGCCACACATTATTTGGCATGTGACCTGAGGAGTGAATTGTTTAAAATATTCAATTGGTGTTTAGAGCTATTGAGAAGTCAAATAAATAGTCCATCTCCTCCACACCTCCAGTCAAGAAATTCAGCTGTCCTAACTGAGATCACTTAGAACTGTACTGCAGAAAAGAAGCCAAACTGATGTTCCAAAAAAAGCTCCAGGAGAGAACTAGTCTGAGCTCTGTCAAAATCATCATTGTTTTTGGTACAACTGTAATGTATGGACTTGAACCCCCGATGACAGAAAGAACCGGCAACAGAACACTCATGACTTTGAGTAGGTTCTTATCCTATGTTCCTCTTTCACTTGACCAAGGCTCACATTCCCCTAATACTACAACTAAGGTCAGTCTACCTGCTTTTAGGGCAAAGAGATTTGTGAGCAAATACAAATGGCAAAGGTTGACCTTGTGTTAGCTGCATGCTAATTTCTTCCAACCATGTAAAGGTCTGGATATACTTTTCACTGATTGTTTGAAAATATAAGCTTTAAGATAGATCCAGGCATATATGCATTTATGGTGGTCTGGGAATCTAATATGAAGAATGCTAACTGTTTTATGACCTCACTGGAACTCATCTTGGTAATGTTATGCTTAGTTTCCTTGTGTGCCTTCAACTATTTCAGGGATTTCATGGAATTTTAAATAGAAAAGAACATTTAAAAAAGCACAATCTTATGTGAAATGCTGCCTTTTTCCAGGGAGTGTATAGGGGTGTGTGCGTGTGTTTGAGAGGGGAAAGTACTATATCAGAGAAAGGGGGGTAGAGATGGAGCTAAAGGAAGAGAGAAGTATATGACACGGTACTAATTAAAGGGCAAACTCTCCTGGTGTCCTTAGCTTCCCCTAGTTGGTGGGTACAAATTGCAATAATTTGACTCACCACTTCATACTCTCATGTTTTTAGGCACAGTGATGCCATGCATCAAAACATTCTGTGTTTCCCCAATTTAGCACTGACTTCCAGGAAGGATAGAGGTGAAGGTGCTTGTGATCTATGTAGGGGCTCATTGGCTGAACATGGTGTACTTCCTGGACTTTAGAAACAAATGAAGGATCTAAATTCATTCTTTTGGGCTTAGGACATTTTGAAGAAGCTCACACAGTTCTAAGAGAGAACTTATTCAGAGATAAGTTAGCAAATTGTTCTTCTAATTGATTTCATTAAATGTATTTATTGAGATACATAAATGCACAGACGTGTTAGGATATATGTTGTGGCAACAACAGCAGCAGTGAATTTATAATGTTTGCATTCCTTCTGCTATTAATTCCAACATTCGTTTTGCTTTTCCTAGATGCCTTAAGGGTATTATGGTATAAAGGGGAAACGTGTCTTTATTTTAATCAGCAACAAAAATATTTCACTCTTCTTCCATCTTTCTTCTCAAAATAACCATTCTTCACCCCCCCAAAAAGGTCATTTAGACTCTACACAGATGCTCACTAATTCATATTCACCCAAATGATCCCCATTCAGCTCTATTTAAGTGTGTTTACTAGGAAGGCTTGGTTACCAAAGAAGAATATTTGGATTCACCTGTCAGAGCTCTCCCTTACACCATATTCTAAGAAAAGCATGGAAATTACCTAAGTAGATTTTAAAAATAGTTTTCATGTCAAAAAGTTGTGAAAGGGCAACTCATCATCCTCATACTTCTTTTTCTTATATTCTCCTCTGTTTAGAGATGTGCAGGTTATTAGAAGACATTCCCGAATACTTTATCCACACTTGCTTTCCTGGGTGATCTGATTCATTAAGGCTTAACTACATGATGAGAAGCATGTCTTGGCGGGGGTGGGGTGGGGGGTGGGGAGCAGGCTTACAAATATCTTTGAAGTTTTTTGGGGGCAACTGGGTGATAGAGTTGTGAAATCCCAAATTATGCCTTGAGTTCTGTACAGATGACATGTACAGACTGCATAATTTTGCCCTCATCATTTCTATTGACACAAGAAACTCTCCCATATGAGGAAGAAAATGCAGCTGTTATGTAGCATCATCCAAGTGTAGGTTATTCATTCCTTTTGTATAATTCAATATATATTGTACCCCAAGGGTATATTTTCCCCAATGAGACTAATTTGCTGTAATCGTAATAATAATGCCTTCACTGCACCTAGTACCTTTATCCCCAAAACATTCTCATGTGACTTAGCAGTTCCATGATGAAACACACAGATCTATAAGTTCCAGAAGCTATAGTTCATCTTACACACAACTCTACAAATTTAACCCTCTAGTTTCTGCTTTTATTTATTTATTTATTTGGTTCTCTTTGGTATTGGGCATCCTTGAGAAATAGAAAGTCTTAAGGTGATTTTTGTTTCACAGCTAAAATGTAAACAAGTCTGGTTCTAAAGGAAAACTCATGCACACTTTTTGTCTACCCTTCCATTCATTGAAAGAGGACAATGTGGAGGTGACTTTGGAAGTAATAATTCATATATAAATTAGCAATGTCTGGACTTCCAACGCAGAACTTAAATAACAACACATCTTTCTACTGTGCATTCTCCTCCTGGGAAACGTATAGATACATTCATTTAGTTCTAAAACAGAACAAACCAAAAAAAATATAAGGAAACGATGAGGAAAATACACCCACTCATATCAATTACCATTTGAGGATTTCATTTTACGTTAGAGTTGAAGAATGTATAGAGCTGGCTTTGAAAGATAAAGCTCTCTGGATTTAGTATCTGGAAGATTTGGGAGGTATGTAAATATTTACAGCACATTTCTATCTTGTTTTGAATTGGCTTTTTGTTACCTACAAGTAAATTTGCTTCCTTTAATATTTAAACCCATTTACCCATACAAGCAGTGCAATAACTTTCACCTAGCAAGTAACCACTGAAATCTACTGGTGTGAGACATTCAAACACGAATGGAAAATCTACCCAGTCAAGCGGTGCTACAGTGCTCTCCCTTTAAACATTGCTCCTGGCTGCTGGAATGGCCATGCTGGGGAGGCTTGTAAATGTTCCATGTATTATACAGCCTAGGCAGAGAGGGTGATTTAACCCAACTAAAAGAACTTTAACTTTTCTATTTCCTGACTTTCAGGGGTTTAAATTTTTAGCCCTAAACTGGCATTATTGAAGGTTTTTTACATTGAGTAATGGGATCATTATTTCTCTCCCCACTGAAAGGGGTTCCTCCAAGAACAGAACCATGTGGCTAGGCAGAATTCAATCCCAAAGGGAACTGCATAGGAATCGCTCAGGCAATAAAAACTACTTAGGGAATTTGTATTGTCAGCTTGCCAGAACATCAGATTCACACCTTCGGTTCTGCAGGAAGGTGCTAGGGGACTGTTTAAAGGTCCCCTGTGGCCGTGACCTTGGCTTTCTATCCTTATAAGAAATGGCTCACCGGTCAGCCACTGTCATGGGCTAGCCTTTTGATCCTGCAGGGAACAGAACCAGCCTTGTTCTCCCAATCCTCTATCTACCCTGGGAGCCTTTCAAGAATGGCAGCCACTCGGTTGTAGCCTCCACATCATACATAAAACCCTGGCCCAGCATTTCTGGTGCTACTCTGGTTGTTGCCAACCCTCTTTCTGCCCCCTGCAGCCGTTAAACCTACAGGCTGGATATGACACAGCAACACAACAACAACAACAATACCTTAATATGTAAGAACTGTGATAACACAGAATTGTAGAAATTGGGATAAAATACAAAGCATTGGTATTGTCTAAAAACACTTCTTTATTTTCCTAAGTTTTCCCCTCAAGAAATTTCTTTTTCCTTTGTTTCCACTATCCATCCTTACTAATTATAATGGTTTTTGTTAAAAGCTCTCCCCCCAAATTTTCTTATTAAATGCACTACCAAAGTAGATCTACATTATTAAGATATGTACTTAAACATCTTTGTAGACATTTTATTTTATTTTTTTAAAAGATTTTATTTATTTATTTGACAGAGAGAGTGAGAGCGCACAAGCAGGGGGAACAGTAGAGGTAGAGGCAGAAGCAGGCTCCCCACAAAGCAGGGAGCCCAATGCGGGGCTCGATCCCAGGACCCTGAGATCATGACCTGAGCCGAAGGCAGACGCTTAACCATCTGAGCCACCCAGGCACCCCTTTGTACACATTTTAAAATGTCAGGAGATTTTGGATGTGCAAACTCTTTTATAGCACAAACAAACCTTTTAAAAATTATTTTTTCACATTTGCACAAAGGACATACACGTACCAAACAAAACCAGTAGCACTTACTTGGGTTTTCCTGAAAAAGAATTTGGAGTCATTTGTATTAGTTTTGAAACATTTCATTTGAATAAAAAAAGGTGAATCATAAAGAGGCCATAAGTTTTTTTCCTATTTCTCTCTTCAGATTTGTGTGTGTGTGTGATTCGTTTATTCTGCAAAGATGTACCTGTTTTATCTCTCTTGGCTTAGAAAAATGACTCTTTTGAGAGGTTACATTTATTTCTTTTTTACATTTCTCTTCCTTAGAGTCTATGTTCCCATTGAAAACCACACTGTTGAATCTCTTGGCAATTTTTCCAGAACTACCCTCCAGTCGTGTCTGTGGAGAAGTGGTTACAGTCTGTGTCCCACTGGCTGGGACACACAGCTTGACTCAAATGTGACTGATACGAAGGAGGAGATGGGTTGCCGGCTCTTTCACTGGTCATGGTGGGGGTAGAGTTTATAGAATACTGCGCTGGCAGAGGAGGAGAGAGTGCGCCCCCCTGGATGCAGCAAGTGGGCCTCTTGCGGCTGACAGCCTTCTGCAGAGGGGCCTACCTGAGACCATCCAGTCCTAGGGAGGGCTGAGCCCAACCAGGAAGAAGACTTTCGGCATGTGACCCAGGCGCCCTGCGCTGTAGGTTGCTAGGATAGGGACCCTTGCTACAAGAATACAGTCAGACTCCTCTTGGCCTGCAGAACTCTGGTGACCCCAGCCAAGATGGGAGCAGCCAGATTCTGGTGTGGACCACAGTTTCTCTCTGAAACCTGAAAACACCAGCTTGGAATTTTGCAGCCCAGGTTCTCAGTCCCTACTGGGAGGTGCCTCCCCTACCCGATCTCTGCCAACTCAAGGACGACCGAGTGAATTCCTCGTGGGCCACAGCGAGAGAGCATTTTTCCAAGACAGTAAAAGTGACCCCTGCTCCTAATAACTTGGTGGTTTTCTCTTATCCTGGCTACTACCTCTTCCAGAGTGACTGAAATCCCTTTAACATTATAGTTTTTAAAGTGAGATGGTTTATTTCTCCTCTATATCCAGGATAACGAAAAGAGTTGAGCTAGACTACAGATGCACACAAGAGCAAGAAAAATGTTAACTATATAGTCCGGACTCCAGGGAGAGAGCATGGCTAGCTACCACGTACACTTCGGAGCCACTTGGGCCCAGCTAGTGGTGTTAATTATGGGTTCTAATTTTATTGCAGCTCGGCTCCTCCTGGTTTGTCCCCACTATAATGGTCTTAAAAAGAAACACCCACAGGCACACGCCACAATGAATCCCCTAGAAAGACAAAGGTAAATTTCTCTGCCTGGGGGCTGATACTTCCAGAGCGCTTGGGGAACCATAAGGGCGTGTCCCGGCATCCGGGAACAGATGGCGGCGAAGAGCAGCTCATTCCCGATTCTTCTCGGCCTGCGCAGTGCCCCTCTTCCTGCAGTTCGGCCGCGGCGCTCCCGGGGGACGCTTCGGATACCCACAGTAGCTGTGGTCCGCTCCCGGATGCCCTGGAGTAGCCTGGGTCAGGAGAAGACAACGCGCCCAGCCGGAGCCCGATCTCGATTTCCTGTGCTCACCTGGTCAGTCAGACATCCTTGGCGGGAGCGTGGAGTGTCTTGGAGTCTATGCCTATAGCGAGGAAGCGTAGAGAGCAGGCCCTCCTTCCCCGCAGGCTCTCACCGTCCCCCCCCCCCCCCATTGATGGAGAGGGGAAAGGGGAGCGTCCAATTTCCTTGCTGACACTTGCGGTAAGGGGGCTTTTCTTGATGGTTCAACAAGAGCTCTTCCAGCAGAATAGGGAAATGGGGAGAACAACGACACTGGGAGCACGGTGGGGTTCGCATTCCCATCTACTTAATTAACAGTGTGATCTCATTTAATCTGTTTTGTGGCCTCTTATTTAATGTAAGTCTCTGTTTTATCTCTTGTAGCACTGGGAAGATATCTCCTTTATATGGTTATTGTGGTGCTTGGATGTTGTGAACCCTCAGCAAATGGTGGGAGGAGCTGGAGAACCGTGGTCTCATCGCTCCCTTTCCCTTCGAGGATCCTCTTTGCAGTTTCTGGTTTTCCCTCCCCAAAGCAGGGACCGGTCACAGAACCTGGTCCTGAGTAACCCCTGGGGATTCCAAGAAGATCCATTCTGCAGTGCTTGGAAGATGAGCTTTGGGTGGATCATGAGAAGACTGATGGTCGAGTTTGCCTTGGAGAGTGGTAGAGAAAGGTATGGGGATTTGGAACCCAGTGAGGAGTTGAGGGTGGAGAAGGAACTGGAAGAGGAAACTAAAAACTTCGGGCAATCAAAGCTCCCATGGATTTTCAAAGGCCTTTCCCAACCTTTGCAAAAATTACTGTGGGAGCGCAATCAAATCTGACACCTGTAGGTGTCGCTATGACGAGGTGACTCGGCCGGGAGAGCGGTAGCCAGGGACTCCCAAGACCCTGACTCTGCTCCCAGCCCCCGCTTCCTGTTTTCCGAGGGATGGTGAGGACAGTGCAGCAAGATTATCTGCTTTCACGGTCCGCGCAGGGCTAGTTGGTGGTGGACTTCGTCCAGAGAAAGAGACAGGTTGGAAATCCCGCATCTCAACCGCACCAAGCTGGGCAGCTCCACCAATCTCTGTCCATTGCCCGGGTGCGAGGACTCCCCGGGAGGGAACCGCGAAGTGAGCCAGCTTGTTCTCTGCATCACTGAAAATGGGAGGAACGCTCGTGCTTAGCTCCAAGACTGGCCCACAGGTTGATTCTGGCTCCCTGAAGCCTGCAAGGCAACCCCAACCTCACAAGAAAGGGGCATTCATCGTAATCTGACCGAGATGGGGACCCCGAAGGGTGTGCTTCAGAGCCGAAACCAAGGCTTAGAGGTGCGGCCTGGTTCGCATTTATCTTTTCCGGACAGCCTTTGGGCCAGTCGGGTCCTCGAAAGGAGGCAGCCCCACTGCCCTCACAGGGACCCTGAGGGCAGGGTCTTTAAGAGCCCCGCAAACCTGCTTTTCCCACACGCAGCTGCAACTTTCTTGAGCTGCTTCAGCTCAAGGCTGTAGAGTGACGGCGGGCGGTGTCCTCCTCTCCTCACCGAGCGGTGTGGCTTCTACAGATGCTTAGACCCAGGCAAGGCGAAGTGCCTCCTCCCTCTGACTGGAGGCTCAGCCCGGCCTCCCCGAAGGGATCTTCCCTGCCCCTGCCCCCAACCGGGACCCGTCCTTGATTGCACTTGCCGGGCGGCAGCCACAAGTTTTGACCCTTGCACAAAAAATGTGTTCTCTTTCATTTGCGGATTTAATAAACAAATGTAACCATATCACATGGGGCTCCGCGCCGTCCTTCTGAAAGCAATTCCGCTGTTGAAAACTGAAAAATGGGTGTAATTTGTGTTCAGAAAGTGATGTTAGGGTCATGGCAATTTCCCGGGCCGTTATTTATTTTTACTTTAAAGTCTTTAGGGAAGATTTGCTTATATACTCGGAAACCTTCCAATGCGAGGGTACCAGCAATCCAGTTCGCCTTCAACGCGGGGGGTGGGGGGTGGGGGTGGTGGTGGTGGAGAACAATTACTGAGTGACGCTAATATGGGGAAACTGAAAAGAAATGTCGATTGTTTTTATTGTAACAGAAGGAGTGAACAAACAGAAAAACCAACCCCGGGTGATCGGAAACAGGCAGGCGGGGAATTAAAAACGGGTTTCGGGCGGCAACAGGCCCCTCCCCTGCCCTTGGAAGGAGAAAGCGGGTAAGGAGCGCTCTCGGCCCCGGGGGCCCATCCCACGGCCCGCAGCGGGATTTCCGCGCTCTGGCGGGACCCTGCTTGCTACGGCCCTCTGGGGAAAGGGTCTTGAATCCTAAGCATCGTCGGCAGGAAGGCGGAGAGGCGACAGGGAGGCTTTGGCGATTCTCGGAGAATCTTCTGGGCTCCTTCTGGAGGCCGCCTCCCCCATCCCCCGCCTCCACTTGGGCTGATTCGTCCCGCGGCGTCCGCAGCCCGGCTAAGTCCAGGCCTGCAGGTCAGTGTGTGGGCACCCCCACACCCCAACCCAGGGGGCCTGGCTGGGGCTGAGGGCCCTGGCGGTCTGTCTCTCCCTCGCCCCAAAGCTTTTCCCTCTAGCCGCCGCTCCCGACTCCGCCCGCGGCTCCACGCGCAGATCCCTCCTGGCCCGCAGCTCCGGGTGGACCTCGCTCGCCTTGGCCACAGGGTGCGCTTCCGGCTGCCACGTGCCGCAGCGGGCGCTGGGAGGTTGAGTAGGCGGAGGAGCGGCCGCTGACCCCGAGGGGCCGGGACCGAGCAGTGGGCAGATCGGGGTTGGAACGCGTGGCCCCGGCGTTAGCAGCGCAGTGTGGCGAGGACTGAAGTCCGGCCTCTTTTTCTCTACGCCGCGCTCAATCTTTCACTTACCCTGAAACAGCTCCCTTGGGAGAACCGGACTCGAGATCTTGTTTCTATCTCATTCCCTCCTCACAAGGCTGGAAGAAGTCACTGTGCTCCGAAAACCCGTCCCGGAGCTCAGACCCTGCCTCCTCACCTTCCCTGGAGCTCCCTGGGCAGGGCGAGAAGCGGGCACCGTCGCCTGTGCCTGCCCGGGGTCCTGTCCCCAGGAGGAGGCAAGTTGTTAGAATCTGCCCCTTAATGTTCTTCTCTGCCAACTCTGCTCTCCATAAATGCAACCGGGAGCAACAGGACCCTTCTCACGCGCACACGCACGCCCTCTCTCATTCTCGCCCCCAGCCGCAGTCGTAGCTGACCTGCAGACCCCGGGTAGCAGCCCAGGGCGTCGGTCAGGGTCACAGAGCTGGGGAAGAGTTCCCCTGCCTCAACAGCCTGTAGCGCCGGGGTCTCACCTTGGCGGTCCCTGGGCGGGCGCCGTCTGCCGGGCTGCGCGAGGGCGGCCTCGGAAAGAGCTAGATTCCTGTTCCTTCTGGTTGTCTCTCCTCAGATCCCGCTAGTGCCGAGAGGGGGGCGCCACAGGTTACCGTCCGCGGCACTGCGACCGCTGACAGATTTATGAAGACTTTACAGCATCTGGCCTGGGCCCGCAGTGGCAGGGCAGGAGTCCAACCCAAGGGGTGCGCTGCGAGCTAAAGTTCCCCCAGCCGCGTGCTCGGGCCGAGCTGACCCTGCAGTCCCCGGCCCTGGCTCCCCTCTGGGCCGTGGACACGTCTGTCCCCGTCGGTGTCGAGCGTAGGGTTTCTCTCCACCCCGTGTAGCCCTCTCCTTCCCACCCTCCCCCGCTAGCTTCCAGTCTCCCACTGAGTAAATATTTACCCAGAGAACGGGTAGCCTCTTGGAGGAGGCCTCGACAGCACCCTGGGAAGGGCTTTGGGCTTCTCCCCGGCCTGTGTCAGCTGCAGGCCTTACTGGTTGTGTTTTGGTTTGGTCTTTTAGAAGAAATTCCTTTAGTAGACATTTTTTCCGATCTCTTTGTAATCTTCCGGGTCCGCAGCGGGCAGTAACCAGGGAGCGCTAACCCCAGCTGCCCCTTGGCTCTTTCTCGAAGTCCTGCGTCCCTAGGCCCACCGTCGAGGCTTACCAGCCCTTTAGGTTTCTCTCTCTCCCTCCCTCCCGCCTGCCCGCCTGCCCGCCTCTAGCCCTCGAGTCCTCTTTCCCCTTTTCAGGTCACCTATCTCTCGCTCGGGCTCTTCGATTTGCCTGCTACCTGACCATAGCACTCAGTGTGCGGCCCCGGGAGGGTTCAGCATCAGCACCTTCCTCTAGGATCCCTCGCCTCTATCTGTCCCCTGAAGCTTCGACTCTTTTTGCCGCCCAAGCTCGGGCCTCAGTTTGCCGCGGGTTCTTAGTGTCCCCAAGCACCGACGATTCTTCGTGGGCTGCTGGGAATGCGCTGAGCTGAGAGCACCGAACACCCGCAACCCGCGGGCGTGATGACCGCCTGCGGGGCTCCAAGGAACTGGGGGAAGGGGTGCGCCACAAAGATAATGCGCGGCCGCGGCCAAGTCCAACAGGTGGAAATGGAGAGATAGTAGCAGACCTGTTGGAGAGCACGGGACAAGTCAGGCAGCTGAAGGAGTTTAGAGGCAAACGAGAGGGATTTGTGTTTAGGTCCACCTAGCCGGAGCTCTAAACAGTGGGCGAGTCTTTGGATCGCTCCGGCTTGGTGCTGTAGAACCACTAAAACCCTCATAGAGCGCATAGACCCACATCCGGGCACCGGGTCTTGCCAGCCAGAAGGTAGAACCGCCCTTTACGGACACTGCAGCCCAGCAAATTCCGCGAGGAGCTAACTGAGCTCACGAGCTGAGTCGAGTCCGCGCGAGAGGTAGCTGTGAGTGTCTGTGGGGGGAGGGGTCAGGGAGCTTCTTGATCGAGAAGCCCAGCATGTTCAATCTTTCACAGAAACCTCAGTCGTAGGCACCTCTCTGATATCTCAGTCTCAATTAATTTGCACCCAATCCCCAGGAAAGAATTGCTGTATTAAAAATCTTGGATTCTCCAAGGACCTCTGCGTGGTAAAATACCAGGCGGTGCCAAACAATAGGTATTTGGGGTCAGACCCGGGTGAAATCGCTGTCAAGTCAAACTGCGAGATTTTAAACAATTGGAACAAACAAATAAAAAGACAAGTTCAAGTATTTCTAGCTGTGAGACTTGTAAAAGAATTAAGGGTGTTTGAATGCATCTTTATCTTTTCATTCTTCTTACCTATAAACTTGAAATCAGACTGCGGCCCCAATCACAGAAGCATGGGGCTCTGGAGGTGGCTCTTCGTTTCAAAAAGCACAGATGATCATTCATTTTTCTGGCTTCTTGTCACTTACTGGCCCCGAATCTGGGCCCAGTCAGCTGCCCTGTATGTAGTAGACCAGAGCCGCACACACATCCCTCAGGACTGTGGGAGGATCAACAGGAATCCTGTGTGCACAAGAAGTAGCAGTATCAATATCCTCGACCTGAAGCAGTCCACACACCCAAGTTCATTAAAGATGTGCCCCATCTTGGTTTTAATCTTGATGAGCGTCCTCCATAACCCATACTCAAAATGTGATTAACTTTGGCTGCCAAAAGGAGTACTGTACACTTTAGACTTAGTGATCACTTTAGTGATCGAAAGTGAAAATTCAGAAGTAGGTTGACTCTCAGGGCCTCTGGTAGCTAAACGGAAGACGGGGGAATTACATAAATGTGCAGGCTCGGTGTTCAACTTTCTTGGGACCAAGTCTCTTTCATTAAACAAACCCCTTTTGCTGCGGTTCGCTGGTGAGGGGAAGACGGCAAACCTTGGCATCAAGTACCAGCAGACCAGCAACCCGGCTGAGCGCAGTGGCGCGCTGGCCTCCAGGGAGAGTGCCTCAAGCACAGGCAATCGTCGACGTTGGCTGTGAGCTAGCTTTAGCCGCGTGTGCTTAAGTTCTCCGCATATCGCGCGCGGCCACATCCTGGAGTCTGCGTGGCTAAGGTTTGGCCCCGCGCTCCTGGATGAACCTACCAGAAACTGCGTTGGGGGGATGGGGGGCTAGTCCCGGGAGCAGGAGAGGGGTCTCCACCTGGCGGTCACAGTGGCCTCCACCTGTGGCTCGGCCTCCCATTAACCTCCTGGTCTCTCCGATCGGCCTACCGTCTCACACCTGAGCTCTCGCCACCTGGCATAGGCTGGAGTGAGGAGGTATCATCCCCCGGTAATAGCGTCCTTCTCCAGGCAGCCCCTGGAGGCCTGCATGACAGGCTATTCTAAGAAGCACCCCCCTCCCCCACCCGACGGTGACCCCCACCTCCCACCTAGAGTTTTAACTTAAATTCTGAGGCGTCTGTTTTCCCCTCCCCCCAAGTCTCCTCAACTCCTTCCCCCTTAGAGTCTCTCATATTCCGACCAAATGATTTCATTTGCTTATTCAGCATTTTTATCAGCTTGATTTTGTTGTCTGTTTGCGCTGCCCCTAGGAAGGTGTCAAAACACCCATTTTCATTGTATTTAGTCACCCAGGTGCAGAGCAAGCTTGAAAGAGACAGCGGAAGGACTTTCCCGGACTGCACTGTCGCTCAGCGGCCCGCACCAATCACCACGCAGCTTGACCTCGGGCCCTCCTCTTTGAGGGCGTGTCCCCAGTGAGTGATAGACGGAGCCGCCCGGCCCAGCTCAGGCCAGCCCACGTTGCTGCTTAGATTGAAATGCAGAACTCTAGCCTCTTTCAACGGGGCACAGACTTCCTTTTACTCCTTCCTTCTGCACTCTCGCCGCCTCCTCCCGGGAAGAAGCGGAGGCACCGGCTGCCCGGGGCAGCGACAAGCCGGGCCACTGAGGCTGTGCGAAAAGTTTCTTTTTGGGAGCTCGGAACTGGGGCCCCGTTGGTGTATAGCTCGGAGCAATGGGTGAGTGGCGGCGGGGGACGCTGTCAGAGCCGGGAAGGGAGGGAGCGAACCAGAGGGCGAGGGAGGAAGGGAGGGAGCGCGAGGGCGCGCACCACTGAGCGCTCACACTCTTCTTATTGACTTTGCTCGTGTTCCTACAAGTTGTTAGAAACACGCTAAGGGTCAGGGCACACAGCAGTTCAGTATGAACGCTGGCTACTGGGTTGCTGTTGATGCCATTTTCTGATATTAAAGGAAGAGAGCGGTGGCATCAGCAAGCTCCGTAGCCTCAGTGCGGACCAAGTTTTGTTTCACACAAACTCACGCACTCAGAACAGGAAAAAAAATCCAAACCAACTGTAGTTTCTCCTAGACCTTGTCTAATTGCTCCAGGCCCCCAGGCGGGGCGCTGGGGCTCAAGGGGTAGCAGCCCAGAGACTTTAGCGCCGAGAAGCCAAGAAGGAGCTGGTTGCAGGCGTCAAGACCGATTTCCCCGCCTGCTTCGGAGGCTTTTGAACACTTGGAGCGGCCCCGCGTCTCACCACTTTATTTGCTTGTAGTGGCCGCAGACACCACTGGAATGGGGGGAGGGGGTCCGACTCGACCTTAGTGGTTTGGGGCCATTGGGCAAGGCTCGGGGGCAGTAGGGTTTGGGAAAAGCCCAGGTCCCGAGTCCCGGGTGGGTGCATCTGCCCTGCCTTCTGACGTCGGCGGAGGCCGAGTGGTAAACGGCTGTCCCAAACTGCCGGTGCGCGTCCCCGCGCGCCGTGTGTTCGTTTTGCAGAGCCAGCCTTTGGGGAGGTGAACCAGCTGGGAGGAGTATTCGTGAACGGGAGGCCGCTGCCCAACGCCATCCGGCTTCGTATCGTGGAACTGGCCCAACTGGGCATCAGACCGTGTGACATCAGCCGCCAGCTACGGGTCTCGCACGGCTGCGTCAGCAAGATTCTGGCGCGCTACAACGAGACTGGCTCGATCTTGCCAGGAGCCATTGGGGGCAGTAAGCCCCGAGTTACCACCCCCACCGTGGTGAAGCACATCCGGACCTACAAGCAAAGGGACCCTGGCATCTTTGCCTGGGAAATCCGGGACCGCCTGCTGGCGGACGGCGTGTGTGACAAGTACAACGTGCCCTCGGTGAGCTCCATCAGCCGCATCCTGCGCAACAAGATCGGCAACTTGGCTCAACAGGGCCATTACGACTCATACAAGCAGCACCAGCCGGCACCACAGCCGGCGCTGCCCTATAACCACATCTACTCGTACCCCAGCCCCATCACGGCGGCCGCAGCTAAGGTACCCACGCCGCCCGGGGTGCCTGCCATCCCCGGCTCGGTGGCCATGCCCCGTACCTGGCCCTCCTCCCATTCCGTCACCGACATCCTGGGCATTCGCTCTATCACCGACCAAGGTAAGGGCTCAGGGGCCGGATGGTGTGGATGTGCAGAGCCTCCCTCTGCACCCTCGCTGATGTCTCTGTTATCTGCGGCCTCCGGGCCCGGGTCTATCCCACCACCTGAGGCTTTTTCCTTTGGAAACTAAGGAGTCCTCCCAGGGGGTGTTCTGATCTCATTAACTTGAAATTCATGCCCTCCGTTTCCTTACCACACACAGTCTCCTGCCTCATCTCAAACTACCAGACCCATAACATCCCCCCATCCCCAACACATGGTTCGCATTTTCCACCCTCCCCCGCCTCTCGCGCCGCTGCAGCCTTAGACCGGCTCGCTCACTTGGAGAGCGCGGCCCGGGTCGGACTTGGGGCGCAGCCCGGGAGGCCTGAGCGGGCGTGGGGCTGCTGGCTGCAGACACCGCTGCGGACAGTTTGTTTGGGGATCAGATGCGGCCGCGAGGAGTTGGGCACCCTGTGGAAATTGCAGTATTCTTGGATTCTGGCAATCAGGCCAAATTTGCTCAGGCAGGAAGTTCAAATGTCACCTAATTGGTTTCATTCTTATGCTTCACTTCATTTTCCTCGGAAACGGAGGTCCCGAAGTTACTACTAGTAACTTGCATGTTACTGCATTGCTCTTTCTGGGACTAATTTTCTGCTTTATTTCTCTCTCTCTCTCTCCCCCTCTCTCTTTTTCCTATCGCCCCCACCTCTGGCCTTTATCTTAACAGACTTCACTATATGTATCTTAGGAAGTGGCACCAACCACTGCTGTGATGGGAACAAAATGCAGGGTGATTTCATCACGTCCTCTCTTCTTTCCTGGTTTCCCCAAGCCTGTGGATTCCCTTGAGGGCCCCCCAGTCCCTGGGGATGCAAGTGGACATCTAGTACCTGCATTTTCGGCGGTGCCACCCCCACTGTTCCTTTCCTTTCTCACCCTTGACCTTGCTGGGTAGCAAGTGTCTTTTCTGCTTGGTAAGAACCATTCCCTGAGCCCTCCTGCACAGTTGGGCTTCCACAGACCAGACTTTGTTTTCCTTTACTTCATAATTAAACAAAACAACAACAACAGCAAAGAAACTGGCATTAACTTCTTTCTCGGTAGGGGGAAAAAGCCAAAATGTCTTAGACACAGAATTTAAAGAATACAGAGATCAGAGCCCACCGTTTTAATTTCTTAGCCGAAAGTTTAAAAAGTGCAGGGGAAAAATTAAGTAGGGAAAAGGGGGGGAATAGTTCCTTTAATTGTTTCCTGCCTTTTTCTGTTGCCACCACATTGGCACAATTATCTTTTTAAGTAATTAAAGCAGAGCCCTGATTTCTCATCTTCTTGTTTGCTGCCTGTGAATTTACAAGATTCTTCGAGGAGCTCAGTTTTGTCTTATTCGGAGCTGGTTGGAGCTTTAGTTGGAGAGAGTTTGCCCTTGATTTATAGGATAAACTGACCTCACTGACATTTAAAGGAAGCCCCTGTTCATGGGAAAGTGTGAGATCAGCAGAAATGGGGGCTCACAGGGGGATCTCAATTTCTTAAGATAACTTCAGGCTTGTGCCCACCAATTGCCTTTTGTCTGGGAAGGCAAAGAGAGACTGGCAGTTCTTTGCCAAAACGCAGTTTCCTGGTGCAAATTGGAACACAATCTAATTCTTTGGAGGGGGGGAATAGGGAAAAAAGACTGACAGAGTTGATCTTCCCTGGGGATTCTACAATCAGACCAAGTATCAGTTGGAAAAGTAATGGATTATATGCAGAGGAGCAATTTTTTATTCTAGATGTTGTTGATTCTGGATGCCAGCTTTAAACAACCTGTTTTCTGACAAATCTGTGACTATAAAATGATTATTTCTATAAGTGATCAATTTTACAAATGATCATTTCTACAAATCAAAGCACTGTGTCAGATGGAAGTATTTAAAATCAGGTTGTAGTGGCTTTGTCAAAACTTCAGTCCTCCACCTATAGGTTCCAAAGACAAAAACATATTGCTCATAGTCTTCAAATATCTTTTCTTTAAAACTGCACTAAGTCATTTAAAGATGGCAGTGATTCAATAGGCACACTTCTAGGTATTGTGGTAATCAGTTTACAGCATATAATTCTCTTTGTATCTCTATTAAGAACATAAAGGATAAATGACAGCGTTACTCCCTTTTTAAAAACACTTAATTCTGCCTTCATTTCCTTAACTTTTTATTTCATTAAAAAAAAAAAAACCCTCTCTCTTATAACCTTACCACTGACGCTGGTGGCATTTACAGTGGTAATTGTAGTATTTACTTTTTAAGTTATATGCACATAACCTCACATACTTAATGTGTAGACATAGAGCATCAAAGGTAGTCACATATAAATTATGCACACACAAGACAAACTATGCATGTACATTTTGCATGTGCATTGTGGGTATCTTGTAGTTACTTGTTTGCAAAGGACTTTGTAGGTCTTTTGTCTCATCTATTGACATAAGTACTAGATCCCCACAGCACGGTGAGCACTTTTCTGGATGTCTCTGAGCACCGGCCCAGGCCAAGGACGGTTAGGCCAAGGGCGCTCCTCTCTCCCTTTTCAGTCCGCACCAGTCCCCGTTTTCGTCAATCCCGAGTCGACCCTGGGTTAGGACTGGGACGAACAGCGCATCCAGCTTCACGTGTTTCATTCCTCGATTTAGGAAAACTCTCAGGTTCCTTGCATTCGATTTCCCGGGGGAATGAGGAGGGGAGGAGGAAATCAAAGGCTGTTGAAAAGGGGGGGGGAAAAAAAATCTTCCCGCAGGCGTGGGTGAAAGAGCTGGGAGAGGCCTACTCTGAGGAGAGTAAACTTCGCCGGGCCCTGGGCCTGGAAGCCGGCGAGGCCGCGCCTGGGCCCGGCGCCCCCGGGAGGTCGAGGGCAGGGGTCGGAGCCCTGGAGCTCGCGGGTCGCGGCTTCGGGCCGCGTCTCAGGAGGGGGCGCGCGGGTTGGATCTCCAGCTTGACGCCTCCTCCTCCTCCCCAGGCGTGAGCGACAGCTCCCCCTACCCCAGCCCCAAAGTGGAGGAGTGGAGCAGCCTGGGCCGGAACAACTTCCCGGCCGCCGCCCCGCACGCGGTGAACGGGCTGGAGAAGGGAGCCCTGGAGCAGGAAGCCAAGTACGGCCAGGTGAGGAGGCGAGGGCCCCGCCGGGTGGGCCGCTTGGCGGCGGGGGTCTGGGCGACGGGGGACCCAGTTCCTTTCGGAGCCTCGACCTAGGGGAAGCCCAGGCCGACCACCCGTCACTGCCGGGAGTCCTATCCCGGTCGGCTGAGGCGGGACCGAGGCCCGGACCGTCCGGGGCGGAGTTGAGGCCTCGACCCCCCGCCAGGAGCCCAGGAGCCCGGGGTCCTGGGGCGGTGGAAGCGCCTCCAGGCCTGCGTGGCCTCTGCAAGCGCCGGGAGGCCGCGCCCGAAGCCCACGGCGCTGCTCGCACAGGGGCTGGTGACCCACGCGAGGCGCGTCCGCAGGGCCGGGCGACCCCGCTGGGTTCTCAGGGCGACGCCCGCCGAGCGCACGCTTGCGGGTCTGTGGGCTGCGGGGTCCGCACGCTCGGACATTTCTCGGGCCGTGGCTCCCCGAAAGCAAACAAACGAGGCTCGCCCTGCGATAGTGAAGAGAGGGCAACCAGATAAACTTAATATTACCATTTCCCGATTAAAGGTCACGGTGTAATCTCCCAAAGGAGGTTTGTGAGAAAAACCTCAAATTATACGGACTGGCTGTGGACCGTTTAATTTTTCCTTCCCTCTGTTCCTCCCCCGACTCTGCAAAAGAAAAATTAAAACACTCGTGTTTTTTTTTCCCCCTGAGAAAAACTAAGCAACCACCACCACAAAAGCCCTAGAGTTTTAAGTCTAAATTCATCACCAGGATGGAGTCTGGAGCTCAAAGCTCTGAAAAGCAAGCAAACAAACACAGATCTTAAGGCAGCCTAAGGTTTCTTAGAGCAGATCTGGGTAGATTTGCAAATTTCTTAATACCAAATTCTAATTCCAAAGCCTCAAAATACCCAATTTTCGTTTTTATTATTGTGAAGTCATAGAACTCTTAGTGTTTTCTTATCTGTCAAAATCAGCGTTTTACTTGTTACTTTTGTTCACTTGGGAAAAAATCCTAATCCTTGTTTTCTTGAACAAACACCATTTCCATTTCCTTTTCTCTCCCTTATTTTGCTAAAACAGAGTCAGATACATATTAGTAGCTCTCCCATGACAAATATCCCAGAAAATAGCAGCGAAGAAAGAGTCCCTTTCCCGAGTATGTTTCTACTGTAAAGAATGCCAAGGAGAAATTATATGAAAACTTGCCATTTTCTTTTATAAAAAGCCCTTCATTCATAAAGAAGAGGCAGTATAGCATTGGTTAGGAACTCCGATCTTCTGGTACCATTGTCACTAAAGCAAGTTATTTAACCTTTTAGCACCTCCATTTCTTCATCTTTAAAAGGGGGAAATAATAGTCCCAACCTCAGGAGATGTTGTGAAGATTCAGTGAGATAATGCAGCCGTATGGCACATAGTAAGCTTCCATTTAATAGTACCTGTGGTTATAAATGGCGGTTGGAGATTGACTTTTAAAAACAAGCAATTTTTTTTTCTTTTGGTGAGAATAGACTTTATTCAGAGAGCTCATAGCCAAAAAGTGCCAAGGCATTTTGTTACAAACGTTAGAAGGAGTGTTTTTAAAGCACCTAGCATAGTAGCAAGCATTTAATAGGTGCTCAGTAGTTTTTATTGGGTCATCATTTGTTATAATAACATCAGGAAGTAAAGAGTTGAAAAATAGTTTTTAATTCTCACATGTAGTTGATAAACCCAGTTTATATATAAAGCAGTGTCATAATTCAAAAATCCTTGGTTATTTCGTTTTTTTCTCCCTCGAATTATAGATCTAGTGTTTATACTCATTTAGAAATGGTTAATTTATACACACATATCAAAACCACACAGACAGGTTTAAAATAAAAATAGAAGACTGATTCAAATAATCTACTCTGTATATTCTGAACATTAAAATTGATTACATTTAAACACTAAATATTATATCACTAAATTATGAGATTTATAAAAGCAAGCAAATGAAAGACGCAAGTGGCCAAATAAGTATTATTCTAAATACATAAGAGAACAAGTTAATTTTTTTTCCAGAAGAAAAAGATATTTATATCTTAAATTTGGAAACTTCTTTTTTTTTAAAGATTTTATTTATTTATTTGAGAGAGAGAGAGACAGCACAAGCAGGGGGAGGGGCAGAGGGAGAAGCAGACTCCCTGCTGAGCAGGGAGCCCTGACAGGGGGCTCAATCCCAGGACCCTCAGATCAGGACCTGAGCTGAAGGCAGACCAACTGAGCCATCCAGGCACCCCAAATTTGGAAACTTCTTAATTGCAGTATGCTAATCTTCTGCATTGCCATGTAGTAATATAATTCAGATGATGTAAAATTTCAAAACTTGAAAAGTTTCTAAGCACAATTAAATCAGTGGTTACTCTATTATAATTATCAAAATTGTGCTTAATGATGAAGGTGTGCTGAGTAGGCGCAGAAACTGAGGCTGTGTCATTTTGTGAGCAGTTGTGGAATTTAGACATTGATTTCCTTGAGTGTAAAATTCTATACTAATACTTGCTCATAAACAAAAAAGCAATGGTAAGGTGTGTTGTGTGTATATATATGTGCATTTCTCTTACCAATATTCAAAGGGCAGCTTTATTTTTAAAAGTTATTTTTCAAAATGTTATCAGCATAAGTACACTTTTACAACAAAAATGTAAACTTAAGAAACATTTCTCCTCTATTTGTATTATGAACAAAATTTGAAAGCTTTTGACAAATTCTCAAAAATTATGCACATAATACTTTCAGGGCACTTATAATTTTTATTAAATAGTGCAATATTATCTGATCCCAGTTTCAATTTAGTATATAGAGGAGGAAATTGAGAATTCAGAATCCTAGGAATTAGAGCATAATCTTTTCCCAGAAGACACCTGTAAAATTACCAAAGGGACTGAATTGACAAGTGATTGTAGGTACGTGATTACCGTAATCTAGAGTTTCTATTTTCAGTTTAAACTGCAAAAAAAAAAAAAAAAAAAAAGAAAAAGAAAGATGCCTGATCGCTAGTAATTAGAAGCTTATGTACATTTCAGCTGTATACACACCTATCTTTTGTTTTTTAAAATACTAATATAGAATATTCAAGCTTGTCTTACTGATTAATACTACATTGAAGTCAATATTTTATATTACCATTCAGAAGTACTTATTATCTACCCTTTGGGATAGAAGAAGAAGAAGATTTATTTGTTTGGCTTTTTTCACCTGCATTTAATATTGGGCCAGAAATCCTTAATCTCATCTAATTCTGAATGGCAACCATGTTCTCTTGTTCTTAATGCTGGTTCTCTTCTGTTGAAAACAAAATCTCTACTGAATGCAATTGCATGGCAAAGAAAAGGGGGGGATTGGAATATATCTACCCTTTTACATGGTACTTAGTGAATTAATGCTTCATTTAATTTAAAAAGTCTATAAATAGTTGTATAGTTCTTGACATTTTCTACAATTGGGCATACTTTCTCAGAAAAAATATATTGCATATCTGGTACTCTAACTGAAATAATCTGAATGTTAGATTTACAAGCTTTGAGTATCTCCAATTTTGGGTAGTGTATGTTAACTCAGACAGCAAGTTTAATATCACGTTAGCTACAGATTGAAATGCAGAGATGGGGAATAGTCTATACAAACTTGAACTTAAGAAAAAGTTTAGTTTTAGAGTTAAACGAGTTGTGAAAATGGTTGGATTCGGAGGCAAATTAATCTGGAATTCTTACGGAACATTCATTTGTGTATTGTATTTGAAATAAAGATAGTATTTCAGAATCATGAATATAATTTTCTAGTGCATTATTTTAAACACTGGTTGTCCTTCAGACATACTGTTTTCATGAAAATATAAATGAAGTTGCACTGGATTTTTCATCATATGAAATAAAGTTAATTTTTGTCTTAAATAATTTATAATTTTATAGAGAATCCAACTGTTGGCAAATGCCAGTAGAGAGACTTGAAATTCATGATGTTATCTATTATGAAAAACATTCCTTGACCTGGGTTGCTTTTAACTATTTGTGTCTTAAAACAAGATTAATGATTATGTAGTAGTAAAATGTGTCATATAAAATACAAAAAAAAGTAATTTGAAATTTTTTCAAGGCTACCTTAATTTCGATATTTTGGAAACATGAAACTTAGGAAAAAAATTTAAATAGCAGCTTTCCATTACCTAAAGACATTTAGATCTGCAGTGTGATAACTCAGTATAAATAAGATCTTTTTGGATGAATGTTGAAACCATACTTTACAACCGTCATTTCACTTTCTGAGATTGTTTCACTAGGTCATTGCATAATGAACTGGGAAGGGTAGAACAACAGTCAAACAAAATGATTACACTGAAAAAAAAGGGAGAAAATCTTGTTTATTCTCCAATCTGAAACTTTCTTGCTAATGATATGGAGGCTAAATTCTAGGTGAAGCACATCTCAATTTGTGGCTAAATCTACTTTATGATAAAGCCAAAGTAAACTCATTTTATCATAAGGGGAGGACCAGGTAGAACTGATGAGCGGATGAAAGATTGTGGGTATAGGACTTGGCAGTGCTATCTGCATTTTCTTCAAGAGAGAAAATGTTGAGTAGACAATGCCCTGAATGTGAAGACTACTGGTCTGTAACTTGTAATTTCCAGACAGTTGTCATACCAGTTTTTTTTTTTTCTTGTGGTCAGAAGTGTTTGGATATTAATGCATTTCCATTTTCGGGGGGCGGGGTGGTGAATAAATAGAACAAGCATAAATCAAATAGTGAAGGGCTACGTTAGAACTTTTTATTTACTTTTTTCAACAGCTTTACTCATGTTGCTTACTTAAAGTGTAACACCAGTTCTGTGATAAAGAGTGTCTAGTTTTCCTGTTGTTGTTTTGTTTTTTTTTTAAAGCAAGAGTATCGCATCTTCTGCTTTCAAAAGGCTGCACTAACTTAGGTATACAAATGATTATGAAACACCTATGACGCGTCCAGTTTTATGAGGATGTTGAAATGATTAAGGCAAGCTCCTGTCCTCAAACTGTTTGTGGTCTAGCTCTCGGCTAATACAGCTTCTCAACGTACTAATTTGAAAACATATTTTTAAAAAGTGACAAATCTATATTTCTAACATTTTAGAACAAGTAAAATGAAAACTCATGCTTTCATTCAAGCCTTAACTGGACATTGTATTTTATGTGTTTTTTTCTAGACTATTTCCTTTAATGACAGTGAGATAAAATCTGTCTTTTTCTAAAAACATTCAACAAAGCAAGTAACTTACTCTTTTTAGGGTATGCAGTTTGGTATATTTTACTTTGAATTCGTAAATCTCATTCTCAAAATTATGTAGAAGAGAGTTTGCTTCAGGGAGGATCCTTGTATAGTTCTCTGGGGGGAGAGGATTCTCATGGCTTTTATGGAAGATCCACATAAAAAAAGGGGTTGATGGATTGAGGTCTTATTTATGGAATCTTTAGGTAAAGTCATTTTCAAAAATGAGATTTCCATTACATGCCCATTGCTGGGGTTTCATTTGGAAAATTTGTTTACTCTTCTCTGGGGATTCCGTATGTTGGTTGATTTATAAATCATATTTACAATCCAATTAAATAGAGTAATTTAGCATGTTTGCTCCCACTATATTTATGGTGTACATTTGGTAGTCTCTACTTAGCCTAACTAGCTTTTCAGATTAATTACATGCCCTTCACTGAAAACATTAAACAGATTTGGGAAGTTTAAGTCATGTACTCTTTTACTGGAAAGAATAAACAAACATCAATGCTACCTGTAGTTGTTTTCCTTTGTGGTGGAAAATTTTACTATTCAGTGATTGCTTCATAAATAACAATTACTTTATCCAGTAGAGATTTATATCTTTTACCGATGTCATGTTTCAAAATTAATAGAAAATCGATAGGTTTATTGAGTCATTAGAATGAATGGATAGTGAAGGTGGCAGGTACATTTTAAAGCATGTTTTTCATCTCATCTTTCTTATGCTGCTTTTTCTAAATTTCTAAATCTGACCTTTAAAAGTAAAAAGGAAAATTAAGACAAAACTTTTTAGCCCCAAATCTGGGTCATAATTTAACCTGAGGGAAAGCTAAGAGTTATTTTTATACTGTTTGAAGATATCTGTGGTTTTTTTTTTTTTTCTTTTACGCAAAGGCTTTTGCCTCCTTGGCAAGATGAGATCAGACCTCCTTAAGCTTCCCCTCTTACTCATCCTTTCTGCAATACAGAGGGACTGCATCACTAAAATGACTCTAAATATGTTGTGGATTTTAGAGAACTCTGAAAACTTAATACTAATACTAACATAAAAGCAAATTTGGTGCCTTAAGTATGAGCAATTGGACAAATATGGAAAAAATTAGTAGTGTTTATTTTATGCTCGACAAACAAATGTAGTCACAGAATAAGTAAGGCACCTGAAGGTAACACAGGCCTAAATCCAGGGTTCTACCTCCCCTTGAATCCCAGGAGCATTATGTAAGATGAGAGTCCAATCCAGCCCAGTTTCTCAGTGGGGGGGATGTTTCAGGGCCAAAAGAAGTGGGTCCACATAAGGGGGCTGTAGACATTGCAACAGAACAGCCAAATAAAGGGGGCACATCAAGGAGCAATTGTTCCAAGGGCAAAGGTGTAAGGGGAGGAAGGGGAAGATGACGAAGCAAGTGTTTCAGAGGAAACGGTAATTGCGGATGATAGAAGAAATGCTAAGAAAAAAGAATGGGCAGGAAAAATTCAGCTGTCATGAAAATTAGAATTCATCAACACATTTTTTTGGCTAACTAGAGCATTGTTTCTGTCATGTATAATATTAAATAGTTTAACCTTATGTACTTATAAAGTGTTGAGCAAAGGTTTTCACTATTTCAAAAATAATTTTAACCTTAACATTCTTATTTTATGATTCTTGGTGACATTGGTGTCAACAGTATAAAATATTAATTAATCTAGAATGGAAGAGGCCAATACAGATGCAAATACGTTTCTATAAGTGGACTAGAATAATTCCTTTTTAAACTCATTTCTTATGGGTTATTGGGAAAATCGTCCACAAACATGATTGGAACTATAATCTCTATGCAATGCTAGATTTCTTCTGCAATTTGATAGCTATCTTACTCATCTTCTGAGAGCCTTAGAGTGTGTCTCCTTTGAGCCATTCTCTGATGAGCCATCCTCAGAAAGGGAGAAAAGATTTTTTTTTTAGAAGTTAAACAGAATGAGGATCTAACAATGAGAATGGGGTTCTAGAAGGAGAATCTTTTACAAGATGTTATCTCAAAAGAAGCTCTAGTTTGATATTAAATTGTGTCTGTCTTTTAATTGTCCTGGAAAAAGCAGGAAAAGATCTGCTACAGAGGATCCCGTGTCAGACAGGGGTGATAACTTCTTCTAACACATGACCATTGACTTGCCAATTGGCCCAGGGTAAATGGCTAAATTCCTTAATCTACATTCTTGCATATAAGAAGAGGCTAAGATTTCATTTATATTTTAAAGTGATGTGCAATGATTTCTTTGTTAAAAAATAGAGCACCATCCTATACATTTTAATTTCAATTGAACATTGCATTGTAATCATTACATATTATCTTATCATTATTATAAACCCAGTAGTTTATAATGAGTTACAATTCATCAGTCTTCATTATTCCATAAAATATGTTGGATATTTCTTGGTGCCTGGGACATAGGACATACTCAAAAAGCCTTAGTGTCCTTTCCCTTTCCTCTGACAACCAGAACAGGGGGTATGTGTTCTTACAGACCGAGTACATAAGGATAATCCCTCTACTTTTATTCTTATTTCGTCAGAAATCCATGAGCAGTGTTAAGTCATACCCATGTGTTTATTCTACTCTCTGTATTACCCTAAACTGACAAAATCATTTTTGAGAGCCCATCATTGCATACGCATAGATGTGGAAGTGAAAATAATAACCAAATGAATTAAATTGGAAAATGATTTCTGTGTGGCAGTCGAATTGGGAAAAGTAATTAACATACGTCTGCTTTTCTTCTAAGGATTGAATCAGTTTTACTATTAGTAATTCTAGTATTTATATTACACTCTCACTAGGAAATATGTTGATATGTTAATTCACATCACATCAGGGAAAAGATTTACTCTTTATTTCTAAATAATGTAGAAATTGAGGGGAAAAAAATAAGTTACTTGGAGGAGGATGCCAAGTGTTCATGCCAGAATCAGGATTAGAAATCAGGGTGTTTTTGTTGTTGTTGATAGTAACAGTACTGACAATAATTCATGGGATGCCAAGAGAGTGCTGGTTTCTGGGCAGAATCGCTTGCCAGGGCTGCTGCATTTTGTTTGCAAACTAAGATTTTACATTTCAATTCATTTCAAGAGATTTATCCATGTAGCTTTTAAAAATTCCTACCACAGGACCCCAAAACTTTGCAAACTGATTTTCCAATTTTAAAACCACACATACTCAGTTCTTTTCTATTCCAAGAGACAGTTTCCTTTTTGATAAAACAGCTCTGGGAAAAAATACCCCCAATCTTCATGTAAAAACTCTTACAAGACAACTGCCTGATTTTGCATGTCCTTTGTCCAACAGGCATTTTCAACCTGACATTTTAAAATATGGCCCATGTTTTATTTAACAAAGGTCGTGTTCATTTTGAGTTTCTAAAGTGACAGCCTACACTCTGTGCCCTTCTTTACTGGAAATGAAAGCTACACCAACCAGGCCCTTCACCAATGCTTCAACAAAAGAGCCTAACAAAACCAAAGTACAGGGAAGGTTGACAAAGGCATTCAGATAGCTGAACAGCTTCTGAGAGTATTTAATCACCATTAATTCTTTCCTCACCCTCTATTTCCTTCCTATAATTCCAAATAGCAAAGCAAATACTGTGAATTTTCTGGTTGTAGCCTCCTCAAAACGTCTGTGGAAGGAATAATGTCTTGTCTTTTGGCATTATGTTTAAGTAGCAAGCCTGGGGATGCGTGTAGAATGTAAGGTTCAAATAAAAAAAGAAATCAGGAAGTAGAGTCAGAATATTGCTGCTACTACTCCTCAGAACTTACATTCTGCCACTTTCTGAAAACCGGTGAAATGTCAACTCCTACAATGTGATTACCTTCACCTCTTCTCTTTTCCTACTCTCAGGCACCAAATGGTCTACCCGCTGTCAGCAGTTTTGTGTCTGCGTCCAGCATGGCTCCTTACCCCAGCCCGGCCCAGGTGTCGCCTTACATGACCTACAGCGCCGCTCCTTCCGGTTATGTGGCTGGACACGGGTGGCAACATGCCAGTGGCACCCCACTCTCCCCCCACAACTGTGACATTCCCGCATCGCTGGCGTTCAAGGGAATGCAGGCAGCCAGAGAAGGTAGTCACTCTGTCACGGCTTCTGCACTCTGATGGGAAATTCTGTCCGCGCGGCAGCTTCACCCCGTCTCCCCTCAGCACACCCTCCCCTTCTTCCCTGGTCTCGGATCCCACCCCTCCCGCCCTCTCGCCCCCAAAGCTGGCTTTACGGACTCACATCCTTTGTGCTGATGACACTTAAATATTTCTTGCCATAACTTCTCTCTTACAGAAAACCTGACATGACTTTAGGATTTGAAAACAAAAGCAATCTTAAGGATTGAATGAGACATTTGTGTTGCCCACACACTGTTTTAACGTAGCAAAGAAACCTGCACCCCTCAAAGGGCTTAAGGAACTTTTAACACTAGTCTTTGGTAAAACCACATGTGTATATTTATTCTAAATCAACCTGAACTTTTGAAACGTGCAATTGTTGAGATTTTGCAAAATCAATAAAGGAAAATACATATAGAAAAAAAGTTATGCTACACCCTCTAATCAAATAAGGTGACCAAATAAGCTTTAATTCATCATTAGGAAACTAATCAATAATTGACTTGTTTGAGTGATGCTTTGTTTATTCTTAAGAGATGACCTCTTTTGTTGGAAAATATAATGTGTGACACAAGCAATATCTGAATTTAGCTCCTCCTGGTGTTTTGACTTGGTTCCAAATACAATAATGTTTATATTTTCTATTAGTTTGTAAATACGGACTCTGGATGGTGCATTTGTGTTTTCATTCCATGGGACATGCCCCCTCCCTCCCACCCCCATCTATTTTTTTCTTTCTTTTTGCAAAGGTGACTTTCTGGCAACGTCTTTGTCTCTGTTTGGTGGTGGGCTGCTCGGGCTCCTGGACCTGGACTTGCCCCAAATTTTGTGTGTGCAGTGAAGGCTTCAACACCTTATGAAGGACCTTTTCTTTCTACAGCAGAGGACTCAAAAACAGATTAAACAAGCCAGTCTCCCATTTTGTATCCTAATCAAACAACACACATGCCAAGCATATAAAGACATGAGGGTGGAAAATATCTGAACAAGAAGGCTTTAAAGGAAGTCACTTAGAAACTTAAGTTTAATGTGAAATGCTTTGCAAAGACACTTAAAATGAACTTTATATTAAGAAAACCACTGTGAAACTAAATTGTACTGTTATTGTTGGCTTACCTGTGTCTTCAGCAATCTCAGCCCAAAATTATGTTGTAATTTAAAGAAAATGGAAAATTCTGCTCTAATGAATGTAAAAACGGCTTGCTGTGAAGTTTACATTGTTGTACAGAAGCATGTTTCACATGTAGGTAAACTGGTGGTGGTATTAGAAATACAAATGCTATTTAATTTTTTTTAATTCCCTTTATTCATTTCTGGAGTTACAGGACATAGTTTAGCTGATGAGTCTTTCTAGACCAATGGGGTTTTCACGTTAATGTTAATAGCAGCGCTGTGGGGTATACGTGTGTGTGTGTGAGCATGTGCTATGTGTTGTATTTTAAAACAACTGCTTTTCTTGGGCAAAATTCTACAGTTTTTCTCTTCTATTTAGAAAGTTCTTCCTGCTTGGCAATATGTAGGCTTGAAACTACATTTTAAAAACATTGGTACAATTCATCTATTGGAAAATTAATATATTGTGGGGTTTTTTTTTTTTTTTTTTGGTATTCTGTGCAATAACTAAAAGGGCACATCACTAGATGTGGATGTTAAAGATGCATTCGTGAGGTGATCCTGCTTTCTTCCTATCTGTGCTGTGCAAGGTCTACACAGCAATCCAGTTCCGTCACATCGGTTTCATGGCTTCACTTAAAACTCAGATGGCTAGACGAGCAAGGCTTTCAGATCACTAGCGTATAAACAGTAAGCAGATTTCTGACACGTAAGTTATATTCGAGGAATTGCTTGTTTCAAGCAACAGATATCTTATAGAGAGAGCTTTGAACTGCATTTATTTCTAAAGCAACCAAAATTCAGTGCTACAAACAGAGGATTATAACTTCAGGAGAAGAATAAGCAGAAGGAGCAGATGAACTCTCAGGGCCATAGTCTTCCTTTGATCTTATAAAACTCCTATTGACATCTGGAGTTCCCAGTCTGGTGAGAAAATAGACTATAAACTGAATGGAACAAAGATACCAGTCCAATATTTTGGTGGAGACTTTAAAACCATAACCATACAGGGACTCTCCTGCCGTCCAGAAAAGCTGACATAAGGTATAGAATTATCCCTTATCAGATAGTTTTTAGATGGCTACTAAGAGTCTTTAAAAAAAAACAATCATTTGTATGGAAACACAATGAAATATTTTCTTTATCTAAATTAAGAAATCTCTTGTTAATGCTATTTATAATTTTTTTCTGGTTCTTATATTTTTAAAAATCTAATGTTAATGATATCAAGATTTTTTTTTCTTCTCTTTTTCCCCCAGGTCTTGTCTTAGCAACAGTGAATTCACATGGCGTAACTTAAGAAAGACAACAGAAAGCTAAAATACAGTTTGCTATTCAAAGCAAAATATGATTTAAAGCTACTTTTAAAAATAAGAGAAGGAAAATGGGATGGGGTACGGGATTGGGATTGTTTGATTTTTAAACATTATTATTGGCTAATGTTGACATATTTCCTTTGTTTCTTAGGGGGTAAAAGTGTTGTTTTTAAACTGGCAAATGCACTCTTCAGAGATCCTTTTCCATCCCATTCACAGGGGAGGTTAAAGGTTCAATTTCATGGCCTCTATGTGGGCATTTCTCTCCCTCACAGGATGCAAGAGCATTACCTGCAAGGATAGAATGCAGTTGTACAACAGACACATTCTTCTTTCTCTTGGGTTTTTTTTTCTTCTACTTTTAATGACCTTCTTATGAAATATTGGGCTGTAATATAAATTAAAAAACACGTTGGAAAGGATGTACAACCAAAGGCTGTGTATGTATATACAGTATGTTAAAAAGCCTTTATTTTTATACTTCAAATGCTCTAAATTAATAAAAAGTAATAATTATCATGTTATCTTTTATTTTTTCTTTTCAAAATGCTTTAGTGACCTAGTCTCTTGGTGCAAATAGCCCTCAGTAGTAGTTAAGAACATGTGTCATCTAGAACGGGCAGATATTTTTGTTGACTTTAGCTACTGAAGTAGCATCATTTCAGGATGCAAATATAAAATCAAGTTTGGTGATATCAGTGCCAAGGAGGTATTTCTTAGAGTGCATGTTAGTACAGGAATTTTTGGAAATGCTAAGAATGTACTTCTATTTTGAAACATTTTCCCCTTCATAGTACATATTTTAACACTACGGATAGTTGACTTCACACCTGAAGCTGTCACTTAAAACTAATAATCTGGAAATGTAGTTTTACTCTAAACATTCTTTTTAAGAATGGCAGAGGTAAGAGTTCTGAACAAAGATATCTGGATGCGGCGCCTGGGTGGCTCAGTTGGTTAAGCGACTGCCTTCGGCTCAGGTCATGATCCCGGAGTCCCGGGATCGAGTCCCACATCAGGCTCCCTGCTCAGCAGGGAGTCTGCTTCTCCCTCTGACCCTCCTCGCTCTCATGCCAATGAGAGACCAATGAGAGACTGTTTGTCTCTCATTCTCTCTCTCGCAAGTAAATAAAAAATCTTATTTAAAAAAAAAAAAAAGATATCTGGATGCAAAAACAGACAGCACAAATGGGCCCAAGGAGTGGTTCCAATTTGTGTTTTTTTTTTTTTTTTTTTAAAGATTTTATTTATTTATTTGAGCCAGAGAGAATGAGAGAGAGAGAGAGAGAGAGAGAGAGAGAGCACATGAGAGGGGGGAGGGTCGGAGGGAGAAGCAGGCTCTCCGCCGAGCAGGGAGCCCGATGCGGGACTCGATCCCGGGACTCCAGGATCATGACCTGAGCCGAAAGCAGTCGCTTAACCAACTGAGCCACCCAGGCGCCCTCCAATTTGTGTTTTAACATGAAAATATTTCAGCAACAAAAATTGTTTTCAAAGGGAATTATGTGAAGGAAATTTCATGTGTTCTATTTGCCATAAAAAACTTCACGTATCAGGATTTAAAAATATGACCTGCTTTAAACAACAGTGCAAAATATAAAGTAGCTTTGGGAAAATATAGCTGTGATAATGTATTATTACTCAAAGAACACCACCAGATTTAAATTTTAACATAAAATTCAACATTTTAAAAATGCCATTTTAGTGTACTTTTCCTTGTGCCTTTTAAATATTATTTATGGGAGAATTTAATTCCTTATAAAAACTGTTCAAATTTTGGCTTAATTTTTTTATTACTCTAAGCATTTCTTTTTTTTTTTTTTTTTTAAAGATTTTATTTATTTGAGAGAGAGAGAGAATGAGAGAGAGAGCATGAGGGGGGGAGGGTCAGAGGGAGAAGGAGACTCCCCGCTGAGCAGGGAGCCCGATGTGGGACTCGATCCCGGGACTCCAGGATCATGACCTGAGCCGAAGGCAGTCGCTTAACCAACTGAGCCACCCAGGCGCCCGACTCTAAGCATTTCTTGACCTCGTGGGAAAAAATAATTATCGATACAATGAATTTTCTTCATGAAGCAGTGTAAGAGGAATACAGATCACAAAATTTATATAGCTTTTATGAAATATATCTGATTTCTATGCTATTTTCTGTGTTCGATTTATATACCTCATTACTTCAAACTATTTTTCTTTGCACAGATTTATGGATATAGACAAAACTACAGTCTCAAATTGTGTAGAGATAATTTTTGAAGTATCAAAATAGGTTTTGTTCTTGAATAAACTGTTTCCCCTTAATAATTGTACATAATTGTATAATTATAATTTATAATCATATCAGCTGAGCTGCTAGTCTCTCCTCATGGTGTTGTAGAGCAAACATCCATGATCTCAATATCTCCTAGGCAATCACCAGTTCTCCTGAAGCCAGGAATAGGTGTATTCATAAACCAGCAGCATCACTGCACCACCTAGAAAAGAAAAGAGCTGGTTTTTATCTCAAATCCTGCAAAATAGTTTCATTTTCCCCCACTGGGTTTCTGAATCTGCGAAGTCCCACGCAGCCTATCAGGCAGGGGCTGTGTAGACTCATCAGTCCCTGGGCTCTAATACATCGATATAAAGCTATTGTGGAAAATTCTCAGAGCAAAATCAAGACCATCTTGATTCTCCAAATACATTTTTTCCCCATGAGTTTCTGTAACTTTCATCATTTCTCATCAGATTCTTTTTCAGGCACTTGTAATTTTTAAAAGTAAATAAATATAGACACATTTAGTCATGTAAGGGCATGTGGCGTTCCTGCAAACAGAAACCATTCATATTTTTCATATGTAGGCAAAGGATTTATCTTTTCCAGTCCATAATTAGCACTGTCCTAGTTGCATTCAAGAAAGAAAGCTTATCTAAGAGGGTGCTTGATAGATGAATCTGATTTTCTCTAATAGCCTTCAAACTGGATTGCAATGTGAAAAGTAGCTTCAGAATATTTAAAATATGTGTATTACAAAATATAGCTAGCTTTCAACCTCCTTTTGCTTTTATTCCTTTTATTTGCCTCAGATATGAGTGGATTGCACTTGAAAATTTGGTGGTGGGGTTTGGGTATCACAGACCAGTATTTGTCTTGAAAGGTCAACATGACTATGATACAGAAAAACAAACACCTAGGTTGCAGAATACCTGGAAATCTGGAGAGGCCTCTGCATGTGTGTTCTACCTGATGCAATAAAATGGCACATATCCCATGCTCTTTAATGTAATCTATCTATCCTCTCATGTCTGTGTGAAAAATATTACAAAATCAAAATGTGGACAAATATCCTGAGCACAACCTCAAGAAAACTTGGCTGCATGAACAGAAGATTGACTTCTGACGAGAAGAAATATAACTTGATTTTGATCTTAGTTATTTTGTACACACTGCCATGTGTGTGTTTGTGTGTTTTAATCTACAGACCACACATGTTTGTGTAACCTTATACCAAAGATAATTATCTGCCTGTAATTTTCATTTTTAACCCATGAAGATACTCTATTAGACCCCTCTGCTGCCATAACCCTCTTGGCACTCTGGCAAACAAAAAAAGACCCACTGACAGAGGGTTATTAATACCTATGTAATTGCAGTGTTTACTTTTATTAACTATTCTCAGTGTAAGACAAGAACATGCAGAATTGGTTTAGTTTTCAGCCTGGTGATATTTGGAGTTTAAACCACAGACTTCAAGAGCCTCCTTTCATGGCAGGTGACTGGTTGTGAGCAAGACAGAGCTGCCGAGGCTGTTATAAAAAGAAGATGGGATGGATGCTTCCTACAATGAAGGATGAAAATCCCAGATTTACCCTTTCTTTCACTTTTTTACTCTCTTTAAAAAAAAAAAAAAATCTTATCCTTAAGTCAAATGGCGTGCTTTTCTGTCCACCTTTCTTTCCTTTAAAGCTGCTGGGACTTGCACGTTTGCAGGACTTACATGTGAGTGGAGGCCAGGTCCCTGAAGCAGATTTCCAGTCATTCACAGTTTTGTTTAGCCTGGACAGTCCACTCACAACAACGCTTTTCATTGTATTTACCACCACAGCAACTCAGGACGCCTCATGCAAAAACATTTAAAAAGCCAACCAAACATTTGCAAGCCTCTAACAAAACTTGGGGTCAGATTATTTAAGAGTTTTGGATTAAGGTTCCAGTCAATTACTGTTTTAGGTAAACTCTCCCTGATCACCACTCTTTTCAGGCCCATCCCCTCCTGAGAAAGCTGGGTTAGGGTCATTCCTACGATTTTCTCTAATACTAGGTCTACTATCGGGGTTTTACTGTGTGGTGAAGGGAAAACACCACAAAGTCGCAGAGAGAGTTGCACAAAATCACCAATATTCTTTGTCATTGCCTTTGTTTTTACACACGGGCCAATGACTAGCAGGAGGCAAGTCTCCATCTCCAGTGTGAAGCAAATCCATGCTTAAATGCCTGGGAAGGTTGGGATAGATGGACCAAGAATTGCGGAAGTGTTTTCTAAATACATGAGAGGGTGAGCTGTCCTCTACCTCAGGATGGTAGAAGTGCTGGCGCACTGAGCTGAGGTTCGAGGACGGTGACTGTGCCCGTGTGTGAGTGTGGCAGGGCAGGAGGACCGTGGTGGTAAAAGGGAGGAAGGGAAGGGGAGAGGGGCGAGGGGCAGGGGAAGCTTCGGGAGAGGACACCGGGACACCAAAGTAGGTGAGCCTGGCTGTACTGAGACACAGGGTTGCTTCTAATCCAAGACTGTTTGCCAAGGCGGTTGGGTCTGCAGCAGTTATGCTCTTATCTATTTACACAGAGGCAGCTGACTCTCCCTGTGGGAAGAGCAGCCGGTTTTCTGTGGGCTGGCGTCTGCAGGTAAGGCCCTGAGCCAGGAGCCTCCACCATCATGCTGACAGACGCCAGGAAGGTGAGCGCCAGACTGCCCCGCTGCCACTCCCTGGGCGCTACACTCACCACAGCCCCCCCCCCCACCCCGGGGGACCGTGAAGACAAGAGGTTCTTGCGCTTTGTGGAGGCAAGTTACCCTTCTTTTTTGTTTTTGAAATGAAGTTGAGGCAGGAACAAGAATGAACTGGGGGGGGCACCAGGAGAGTTTTATGGGCTCAGTGAAAATCCTCCCCCACAGCCTCCTTGCTCACTCAAACTCCCAACGGGCTGGGGAGCCTTTCCTATTGACTTAAGCTGGGCTTTGGCTTCAACCAGCCTCGAGCAAAGTCTTAAACAGTACCTTACAAACAAAGGTGGAAAACATTTCTAACAGATGTCTTCAGTGTCTTGCACACTCATAGACAACTTTATATCCTCACGGTTTCCATCTTTGACAGTGTGATCAACATATCATGTTGCTGATCGACACAGATATGAAAAAAAGACAGCAGAACAACAAAGAAGGAAGGATAGAAGTAATAAAGACATCATTACCTGGTCCAAGCCTCATAACCTTGGGAAGCAGGCCTTTGTACAAAGCTAAAATCCTATAATAGGAAGGGAAAGAGCAACATTTTTAATTCTTAATTCTGAAACTAATTCTGAATTCTGAAAATAGAATGGACCAGCTTTATTGAGATGTTGACCCAGCATCTACAAGAAAATTTATTTGAAATCACACATATCCCAAACCAGGCAATATCTGGCTATATATTTTCTGCAGCAAACTGGACAAAGGGAAAGAGTTAATGAATTCTTTATTGCCCAAGCTATGCTGATCATGTCCAACCAGAAATATGACTTTCCTCAGCGAGATGGTTTTTGCTATGAACACAGGTCTTACTTTCAAGACAGCTATGTATATGGACAAAATGACTTTTGTAATTGAATTTAAAAGACCACAAACTCGGTCTTCACAAAAGGAAAGATGACATAGTGTAGGTCGAAATAGTAAAATATTACTTGTTTACTTGAGAATAAGATCTGAGTGAGGTGGGATGAAGAGACAGATGTAACACTTAAAAAAAAAAGACTAGCAGAAAAAAACATGTGCTTCAGATATTTGAAAGAAAGCTACTTTCACAGAACTCTCATGTTTAATTCTCCCAGGGGGCTAAAATGAGGTGACATTTTGATTAGATTTACAGTTAGAAGACAATCATCCTCCTGCCCACATGTTAACAGGGTGTATTATAGCATATTATGCAAACTGACAAGAAAAAGGTTCATCTGAGGATTCTAAGATAAACATGCAGCAGGTTGTATGATGGTGGCCCAAGGTTCTGGATGGTGTAAGAACACGTTGCCAACATTTCATCATTGTGTTATCTCACAAAGTTTGTCATTATTCTCTAGAGCTTTTCACACACACACACCCAATTTAGGAGGGCTTAATGGCTCTCAGCAAAATGGAAGTACGATATACTTTTAACAGTACTTGAGTCCTGCACATTTATTAAAATAAGAATGTTACCCTTCTTCCTGGTAGACTGTTGCCATTGTTTTAAAACAGGTTCTGTACTTGATCTCTCCAGGAACTGGTTGAGGCCCTTGAATCCTACTTTTGGCAACATCAAAAGGGATGTTAATGACTGAGGCTATTGTGCCCGAGAGAAGACCAATCCCAAATTTTCTCAAAAACTCCAAGGTTGGATCCTAAAAGAAAAGAAGAATAAAGTAACAGAAAGGGAAGCGGAAGCCCCTAAATTGGCTAAACACTATAAAGCAATATGTATTTAAGCAGAGCATTGCACTCCCCGGCACCCTCCTGTTATTCCAGCGGAACACATTAGGATTTCCTAGGCTGGAACTTGTTTTCTTGACAATCCCATTGGCTATGTTTTTACACATGGTCTAAATTGCTGAAGTACACATTTCCTCACACAGGATTTATAAACACAGTTCATAAAGAAAGACTGGTATGGCATATGGGGATGATTTGTATAATTGGGCTTCACAATGTACTTAGTATTACTGTATCAAAACAGGAGAAATCCAAGCACACTATTAGCTAATTGGCCAGAATATTTTACAAATGACAGCAACTTCCACCATGAAGCCTACTAAAATGCTCATTTGTGTGTGGACCCCCAAATGTTAAATTAAATCAAGGCTACTCTTGGTCTGCTGCTATTCCCCTCCAGGTTTTTTGCATTTATTTTCCCGTGTAGCTGATCCACTGTACTGAGAAGTGCTAGCTTCCTGTTATTAACAAACCAACTTGGGGAGTTTGCAAACCAGCCTGTGACATTCTGTGCATTATAAACAGTAGTAAGTTACTGGACTAATTGGCTGAAGAATTTACAACCTATTGTTCCTGAATCTTATTCTTCCTACATGGCAAAGGAAGAAAAGGAGAGAGAGAGACAGAGGCACAGAGAAAGAGGCAATGGGGGGGGGGGGGCGTATAGGGGAGGTGGAGGGGGAAGAGAGAGAGAGAGAAATATTTCTTTTTTCCATTTGAATTTAGGTCCTTCACTTTGGTCTGATTTGATTTTCCACCCCTCCCTCCTCTGCTTTCTGACATCAAAGTATTTAATTAGGTCTGATGTGGGAGTCACTTTCCTTCAGCCTATTTTTGTGCCCAGTGAGCTCACATTATGCTGTGTTATAATGAATTTGCTGGGAAGTTCTCATTATGTTTTCAGCCTCAGTTCTTGCCCTGAAGAGAGGTCATCCCACAAACCATAAGTTGCTGATGGAGACCACCCATCCCTCCCCCATCCCTCCCCTGCCCTTTCTTTTGGTCAATATTTCAGGAGGATCTTCACACGGGAACAATACAGGGTGGTGCCATGATACCATTTTACCCAGCAGGAGAACCTAAGTGGGGAGACATACTTGATTAAAATAAAAATAAAAAATTTAAGAAATCATGTCTGAGCATTGCATGCTTCTAGCTTCTATGGAAGAAGAAAACTTCTGGAAGCTCTGCAATTTTCAAATGAACCAAGAGCCAGATACCATCACAGAAACCCCTATGTGGCTAAATATAAAAAGTGAAGGGTTCGGTAATAATTCTTGGATCTGGGCCATACAGGTGCCGGGTAGGTTTAAAGGGATTTAAAAACCAACAGGGTGTTTCAACAGGAAAAAACAATGCAGTGATTGCAGTATGAGTGAGGTGTGTTTAAATAATTCCCCCGTCCCCCCATTTTTTCCCTCTTTTACAAGGAGAGAAAAATGCCTTTATGTTACCCTTCTCCATTATGGCCCAGAAGCAGAACCGGAGCTCAGGAGGATGGCGGGTTCACAACTGGCTCTGGTTTGTCTGACCTTGCATGAGTCACCAAATCACACAGAGCCCAGTGTCCAGAAGGGATCCGTTTAACCAGCCTTACCTTTGTACTGCATTATTTTTCTGAGAAATAAAAACAAAAATAGCAGTGAAAGTACTATGAATGTTGTATAAGCCTGGCAGAAAATGGCTAGTATTATTATGTAGCCTGTCTTCTAAAGTCTCAAAGCATCCTGTAATAAGATTCTCTTATGGGATCCCTGTGACACAGCCAAGCCCTCCTTTTTGAATTGAGGACAAGGGTGAAAATGATGACTTGTATGTACATTGTCCTCTTGGGTCGTTCAGGGGAACCCATCAAGCATGCAGCCTCTCCCATCTCCTGGTGTGGTCACTGAGGCCTAGAGTTGGAGGAGGGGTTCCCTCCTGAGACATTCGATGAGGGTCACTGTGCTTGAGACACTGCTGGATACTAAAGCTCAAGGTCTTCGGCTCATCACAGTCTTCATCAGCACAAGTATGTACTGAGCCAGGGTCTCTATACACCTCCCAGACTAATAGTAAGGTCCCATAGCGGTTCCCCAAACCAGATGTGCATCACATTCACCTGAGAGCTTTACAAAGAATGGATGCCTGGGCCCCACCTCAGGTTTCCAGATCAAAATCCCATGGGAAAGGGCCTGAAAGTTATTTGAAAAGATCTGCAGGACTTCTGAAGCTGCCGGGCTGAGGACCCATGTCCAGGCATCAGTGATTCAGATGGTCAGTTGCTACCCTTCTGGGAATTCTAGGAAGGACAAAAGTCTTCTTGGGACAGCCAGGAGGTATTCCTCACCCTCTAGTCCCTGGGCCCCCAGCCAGTTTCTTCCTTGGAGCCCATGGTCTGCTCTATGCAGCAACCCCGCCTGGGGTTGGGTGTGCCCTCTCAGCTTGCCTCTGTTGTTTTTTTTTTTTTTTTTTTTTTCTACGTGTCATCAACCATTCTCAAAATGCAGCGTCTCACACACGTCTGCCCCGTGTGCCCTCCTGGCTACGCCCACTGCTCTGGCTTTAGTTCAGGTTCCCAACACCTTACCAAGTCATGTTTGCTTTTTGCTCTCTATTGTCTTTTCACAGCGACACCAGCTCTCTTTTTGGAAAAACAGACCTGCCTGAGGTATCAAAGACCCTCAATCCTTCCCCGCTGCATGATGAGTAAAGCCAAAGCTCCTCACTTGGCCTTTGGTTTCCTTCCCACACATGTTTCCAACTTCTCTCTCTGGCCTCAAGTTCGATACCTCCACCCCACCCCTATATTATAGTCACACTTGTTAAAACATAATTATGCAAATTTAAACCAAGCACTTTTCTAAGTCTTTTCTTCAAACTACTTCCACAGCCTATAAAGTCCTTCTCCATTATAGTCACCTAACACAGTCCCACTCCTCCCTTAGGGGCCAGCTAAAAATCCCCCCTTGCCCAGGAGACTTCAATGGATCCCTGTTAAAATTAATTTCTCCCTCCTGTACTTTTGAACCTCTGTATGAACCACAATCATTGCCCTTGCCAAGGCTCACTTTGTGTTTGGTATATTTTCACATACATCTATTTTCCCTGCTGGATTGTGAGTTGGCATAGCATAGGAACATGTGTTACTCCTCTTCGTGTCATCTATTACACAGTGTACACAGTAGGTGCTAAATAAATGCCTGCTGATTGGTCTATCAATGTATTTATTTACTTTTGTAGAAACAGTGAGAATCAGGCTTTACCCTTAATCACTATTTCTCAAGACTCAGCATCTTTTAGCCTAGAAACAAACCCCTATTAGAACCTTACATTTCTATCTTTCTGCCAGGAGGCATTAACATGGGGACATGACAAGACATTGGACATTTGCAAAGTGGAGTATTTCAGGGCAAGTAAATTGAGACTCTCAGGTCACAGAGCCAGGCCTGGGCTTGCTAGATCCCATTGCTCAGTGACTCACAGAGAGAACCATGATATGGCAACCTGTGACCAGATTTTAGCAGAAGAATGTGATGGGAGTAGAGTAAGGTCTTGAACTGTTACACTTAGGGCTCTTCTTTCTTATACTTCCTGATCTTTCCTTAGTAGGGAGAGGCAGCCACTTGCCTGAAGAATGAGAGTTTATTGTAACAAGACTATGAAGAGAGAAAAAAAGGTATTATTTAGTGTTTCTGGTTATCAAATTATGCCTTTTCATGTATTACATCAGCTAATCCTCACAAACTTTGATGCAAGAATATTATTATTATTCTTGTTTTAAAAATGAGTTAACTGAAAGGTTAAGTATAAGAAGGGACTTTTTGTTACATCCACGTGAACCCAAGACTGTCTTAGGGCATAGTTTTTCTACTGATATTCCTTGCTGTCAGTGGGTGGGCTGATGGAAGAGGTGTCCTGGCACCTCCTGAAGTTGTAAGCAATGTTTCTGTGTATGTGTATATGGGCTTTTCTGTAGAGAGTGTCTATAGGTTTGATCAGGCTCATAAAAGCTTAAAAACAACTTCACAAAACTATTTCCCCTACCAATAAATTTACAAACAAGAGGGGAGTTCAGGGTTGAAAACACTGGGGCTGAAAAAAGAAAGTCCTAATTTTTACAGGGGTTATCAGGCAATTCAACTTCATGAAAAGATTTCTGCACACATTCCTGCCCTGGCATTGGGTTCTCATACCTCAACCATTTCTATGAACTCAGTGGTTCTCAAAGTGTGGTGCTGGAACCACCATCATCAGTACCATGTGGGAACTTATTAGAAATACAAATTGGGGTTCTATCCCAGGCCTACTGATGGAGATGGAGCCCAGCAATCTGTTTAAACAGTCCTCCAAATTTAGTTTGATGGATACTAAAGTCTGAGAACCCCTGGTTAACAGGAAGATTATGGTTCATCTCTTTGTATCCTTGGGTTGGTTAAGCAGCACTGGGATGCTCTGGATATGCTGGGAGGGATTTTAAAGCTTTCTTTGGGGGCGCCTGGGTGGCTCAGTCTTTAAGCGTCTGCCTTCGGCTCAGGTCATGGTCCCAGGGTCCTGGGATCGAGCCCCGCGTCGGGCTCCCTGCTTGGTGGGAAGCCTGCTTCTCCCTCTCCCACTCCCCCTGCTTGTGTTCCCTCTCTCACTGTGCCTCTCTCTGTCAAATAAATAAAAATAAAAAATAAAAAAGAAATCTTTAATAAAGCTTTCTTTGGTGGAAACAGGGCTTTGTCTCTTCAGGCTGCAGAACTAAAAGTGATGTTGTTAACTCTCATCAGCCTCTCCTACCCCTAGCCCAGTCCAGAGCAAGAATGCACACTTGTGAGGTTTTGGGTATGAGTGATACCTGTCACCTAATCTGAATGGGTCATTCTGTACCAGCTATCAGTGAATCACTCCAGCATTTCTGTCAATAATGATAACAACACATCACAATGAAATTAATAGCAAAAGTAAATAGAAACAAAATATATATTTTATAATATTTATATTATTTTTCATAACTTTCATTATGAGAAATAATGATACTATTAATAATACTTATTGCCAGACACCATCTTACATGCAAAAATATATACAGAACATGTATATTATATAAGAACCCTATGGATTAGGTATGTAACACCATTTTACAGATAAGGACACATGACTGAGAAAGTTAAGTCAGTTAAGTCCAGGATCACACTGCTTATAAGAGGTGGAGCCTGGACTTGAACTCAGGTTCTTCTGATTTGCAACCATATGCTCATAACCATTATATGATATTGTTTCTATCCATCATTCATGTTTTGTTTATTCATTCAACAAACATTTATTGGATGTCTATATATGCCTAGTCCTACACTGGGTGCTAGAGTTGAATGTGGAGGTAAATGATCCAGAGAGGGATTGGGGTGGGTGTATTATTAAGTATCACAGTACAATGTGATAAGTAATGAAGTGGGGGTGTGAACAAAGTGCAAGGGAAACATGCAGTAGGGAGAAGGAAGTTACTCCTGGGCTTTCACTATCAAAGTCCTGTGATATAGTACCTAGCTTCTCTGCCTCTTAAAAACTTAGTCACTTCCTGATCTATGTGTCCAATACCCCAATTTCTTTAGGGAGGCCCAAAAAACTGGTATCTTTCTTGCCCGTCTTGGAGTTCTGACAGGTCCAGTGCAATCTAGCTACCTGGGGGAGAAATGAGGTGTCATAGCCCTCTTGTTGCTCAGCAGAGAGGGAGCAGACAAAAATGGCAGCTGCCTGCTTCTCCCTGAGGAAACTACATACTATTAAACAACCAACTGAGGGGCACCTGTGTAGCTCAGTTGATTAAGCATCTGCCTTTGGCTCGGGCCATGATCTCAGGGTCCTGGGATCGAGCCCTGTGTTGTTGGGCTCCCTGCTCAGTGGGAAGTCTGCTTCTTCCTCTCCCTCTGCCCCTCCTCCTGCTTGTGCTCTCTCTCTCTCTCTCAAATAAATAAAATCTTTAAAAAAAGAAAAGAAATAAACAACTAATTGGTCAAAAGGAAATTAGAAAATACCTTCAGACAAATATAAATGAAAAGACAATATAGATTAAATGAAAATACAAAACCTATGGGATGCAGTTAAAGAAGTATTCAGAGGTAATTTTATAGTGAAAAACACCTACATTAAAAAATATCTCAAATAAACAACCTAATTTTACAGCTTGAGGAGCTAGAAAAAAAGAAGAAAAGTCAGTCCAAAATTAGCAGAAGGAAGGTAATAATAAAGATTAAAGCAGGGATAAATAGAGACTAGAAAAATTAAAAAAAAAATCAATGACATTGAGTTCATTTTTTTGAAAAGATAAAAATGACAAACCCTTAGCAAGACTAAGATAAAAAGAGAGGACTCAAATACAACAGAAATGAAAGAAGAGACATTACAATTGACATCACAGAACTAAAAAGGAATGAGACTACTAAGAATAATTATATGTCAACAAACTGGACAACCTAGAAAAAATGGATTAGTTCCTAGAAACATACAACCTACCAAGACTAAATCATGAAGAAATAGAAAGTTTGAATAAACTTATAACTAGTATGGAGATTTAATCAGCAATCAAGAACCTCACAACAAAGGAAAGCCCAGGACCAGATGGTTTCACATTGTTGCTATCAAATACATAAAGAATTAAAGAAGACACAAACAAATACAGACATCCCATGTTCATGGATTGAAATAATTAGTATTGTTAAAATTTCCATAATACCCAAAGTGATCTACAGATTCAATGCAATCCTTATAAAAATCCAATGGCATTCTTCATAGAAATACAAAAAAATTCTACAATTCGTATGAAATCACAGAAGACTACAAATAGTCAAATCAATCCTAAGAAAGAAGAATAAAGCTGGAGGAATCACACTTCCTAATTCAAAGTATATCACAAAGCTATAGTAATAAAAACAGTATGGGGCAGGCATAAAGACAGACATAGACCAGTGGGACATAACAGTGAGCCCAGAAATAAATCCAAGCATATATGGCTGACTAATATTCAACAAGGGTGCCAAGCCAATCGGGGAAGAATAGTCTTTTTTTTTTTTTTTAAAGATTTTATTTATTTATTTGTGTGAGAGAGAATGAGAGAGAGCACATGAGAGGGGGGAGGGTCAGAGGGAGAAGCAGACTCCCCACCGAGCAGGGAGCCCGATGTGGGACTCGATCCAGGGACTCCGGGATCATGACCTGAGCCGAAGGCAGTCGCTTAACCAACTGAGCCACCCAGGCGCCCCGGGAAAGAATAGTCTTTGATGGTGCTGGAGAACCTGAAAATCCACAGGCAGAGGAATGAAATTGAACCCATATATTATACCATACACAAAAATAAATTCAAAATGGATCAAAGACTTAAATTTGAGACCTGAAACCACAAAACTCTTAGAAGAAAACATATGAGAAAAGCTTCATGACATTGGTATTAGCAATGACTTGATACCAAAAGCACAGGCAACAAAACCAAAAATAGACAAATAGGATTATGTCAAACTAAAAAGCTTCTAGAGGAAGCTTCTAGAGGGAGCCCAACAACACAGGGCAAAGGAAACAAAAGAGTAAAAAGGCAACCTATGGAATGGGAGAAAATATTTGGAAACCATGTATCTGATAAGGAGTTCATATATAAAATATATAAGGAACTCCTACAACTCAATACCAAGAAAACTAATAACCTGATTAAAAAATGGGCAGGGGCACCTGGGTGGCTCAGTCAGTTAAGCGTCTGACTCTTGATTTGGCTCAGGTCATGATCTCAGGGTTGTGGGATAGAGCCCTGAGTTGGGTTCTGTGCTAGGCATGGAGCCTGCTTAAGATTCTCTCTCTCCTTCTCCTCTGTACCTCCCCCCACCACCCCCTGCACACGTACACACTCTCTCTCAAAAATAAAATAAAATAAAATAAATTTAAAAAAAGAATGGGCAAAGGACTTGAATAGACATTCTTCCAAAGAAGACATACAAATGGCCAATAGGTATGCGAAGAAATGCTCAACATCACTAATTATCTGGGAAATGTAGATCAAAACCACAATGAGACATCACTTCATATCTGTCAGAATGGCTATTATCAAAAAATAAAAGGCAGCAAGTGTTGGCAAGGATGGGGAGAAATTGGAATCCTCATACACTGTTGGTGGAGGTTCGAAATGGTGTAGCCTTTATGGAAAACACTATAGAGTTCTTCCAAAATTAAAAATACAACTATGATATGTCCTAGCAATCTAACTTTTGGATATTTATCCAACGGAACTGAAATCAGGATGTCAAAGAGATATCACTGTTATGTTCATGGCAGCACTATTCACAATAACCAAAATTTGGAAACAACCTAAATGTCATTGACAGAAGAAGAGATAAAGCAAATGTGGCCTATGCATACAATGAAATACTCTTCGCCTTTACAAAGGACACTTTGCAGTATGTGACAACATGGATGAAAGTTGAGGATGCTATGTTAAGTGAAATGAGCCAGTCACAGAAAGACAAATACTTCATGATTTCACTTATATGAGGTACCTAAAATAGTCAAATTCATAGAACTGAAGAGTGCAATGGTGGTTGCCAAGGGCTTGGGGGACGGGGAAATGGGGAGTTACTAATCAAGTTTCAGTTAAGCAAGATGAATAAGCTCTAGAGATCTGCTTTACAACATTGTACCTATAGTCAACAATAATGTATTGTGCACTTAAAAATTAGCTGAGGGTAGATCTTATGTTAAGTGTTCTTACCATAATAAAATAAAAATGAAAAAAATTTGAGGGAAAAATATGTCATTTAGCCTAAGTAAAATATTTAGGGTGGATCACACCTTAATTGTGTAAATGGATATTAATGTTGATGAAAAATCTATCTTGTTATTAAAAATTTCCAACTTACTCCCATAATTTGTTCCAACTGTCATCAATCAGGAAAATGCCTGTGTTCCTAACCCACATTCCTCACGCATAAGCCTAAACTATTTTACTCCAATATTTTGCTCAATTGCAAGGGCAATCAACTGTCACCATTCTTGATGTAATTCATCATGATTTAAAAACCGTTATTGAACTAATCTTTTCTTCCTCATGCTTAAAAACACAGTTCCTTTAAAATATTTACTTATAAGTAGTATGTATTATTTCCCCATCCACAGATGAGTTTTACTCTTTTCCTCTAAATATTTTCCAATTTTTCTTATAAAATATGGTACTTTAAACTGGAGCTAAGTAGCCTGAAACGTTAATGTATATTACGTGCATTGACCTTATTCTGTGATAGCAATACAAAAGCCAATATTCATAGTTTTAAAAAATTATTTAATTCCCCTGCAAACATTTTCAAGGCTGATGTTAACATTTCATCTCACAAATGAGAAAACAGAGACAGAGAAAATGCATAACTTGCCAAAGAGACATGGCTAACTAGGTAAGAACCAGAATTTGGAATTAATACCAGGTCTCTTACTAGAACTCTCTGGCTGTTTCCATCACACTGCGATCCTGTGTGAGTGCGGAGCTGCATAGATGTGTTTACCAGTCCCTCTTTAGGAAGATCAATGAGTTTCCCTGACAGGACATATTATTTATAGGCTCTCCACAGCTTAACGAGAAACACTAATAAGTGATCCCAAAACACTGGTGGCCATGATGTTCCACAACCTTTAAAAAGTCAACAGAAGGTACCAAGTCATCAGAAATGAGATCATATGACTCAAAATCAACATACTACATATTTGTAACTAATTTAACCATCGCATGCAAACATTATATTCACAGCTAAAGGCAGTACCAGTAATTTAAGGCAATGGCACTTAAGAAGTTAATATGCAGAGAGGCAAAATGTCTTGATCAAAAGAATCATATGCCTCTCCTTTTACCTTCCCTGGCATGGGCTTTGATGTCTTGCTTAGTGACTGGCCAGCTGGCTGCTAGCTTGATAAACAGAGAACCTTTGCACATCTCACAGGCCTTTGTGATTAGGGTCTGGCGTCCTTAAGGAGACATTCCACAGAGAGACATGCCAGAAGGAGGGGGTAAGGAAGATGGGGGAAGGAAGATTTGCTAGCTAGTGAGGACTAGGGGTGGTGAGGGAGACTGGCCAGGAAGCGTGTTGCTCCCCACAAAGCAACGTTGAGCAGAGTGTAGCAATAGGCTTTTCACTTCAAGGAGCTCAGCACGAATATTCACATTAAAGCCTAGTCACAGAATCGTCCTACCTCATCAGCCAAAATTAAATTTCCTTTGCTCCCTGCAATTCACGTACCCTTTAATTTCTCCTGGTATCACACTGCATCTGAGATCCTCTCTGACTAGTTTTGACCTAACTTGAAGTCAGTATACCCTGGCTGTCTTAGACAGTCTTCAGTAAACACAGGGAGAGGAATGTTCTCCATTCAGGATTGGCCTTGGTTGATGCTAGAATGGATTTATTGTTGCTTGTCAAAAATTGCTAAAATAAGTTTGCCATTTGAAGAACTAAAATTATTATTCAGAAGGGACTGAAAGAGATTGCTATAAATTGCTTTGGGTAAGACAAAGACAATATGACAGTCCTACAAAAAGTCACATGATTTTCAGGGTATCACAAATTACTTCTTGACAGAACTCTATTATTCTGCTTCCTCTTCCCCCAAGTAGGCTAATAAACTGTTTGATGGTGAGCACGTCACGACCATAACAGGATGACTCAAAAGGGATTGAACATTTTAATAAATCTATTACTCAGTTATCAGATTATACATAATAAACATGTGGTCAAAACCAATTTTAGTGGGCTCCCTCACAGTTATCTCCATAATCTTACAAATGGTCAGTCTGTGCTAACAGCACACATTCTATAATTCATTTTATTCCTTTTGTAGCACATCACCATCAGCGGTTGAAGGGCTGGTTGTGACGCAGCCTTTCATTTCCTCAAGGCTGCCAAGCAAGAGGTGATACAAACATGAAGTTCGCAATGTACTCTCACATGAGACATGTGAGAGGCAACCCTTTGAAAGTTTAATTTCCTTTTAAGTCACCCTGGACGCTTTGATTTTAGAAAGTTACTTGAAAAAGTCTCCCACGGGGCGCCTGGGTGGCTCAGTTGGTTGGGCGACTGCCTTCGGCTCAGGTCATGATCCTGGAGTCCCGGGATCGAGTCCCGCATTGGGCTCCCTGCTCGGCAGGGGGTCTGCTTCTCCCTCTGACCCTCCTCCCTCTCCTGCTCTCTGTCTCTCATTCTCTCTGTCTCAAATAAATAAATAAAATCTTAAAAAAAAAAAAAAAAGAAAAAGTCTCCCACGTTATCCTGATTAATAAGACACTGAATTAATAAGAACTGAAAGGAGGATGGATGAAAGTACAGCTGGAGATCTGCATCTGTGAAAGTGTGTCCATAAGACAGCCTGAAAATGGGCTGGATGAACTTGGGTGAAGATGTGGAAGGCCTGCTCTTGGATCCTCAGGTGACCCAGACGAGGAGGGGAAGCTAGAATGACAGATGAGGCCCTCAGCATGAAAATTTATCATCCTAAGCTCTAGCACTGGACTGAACCCCCAGGATTACATTTAAGCACAGTGCATACAAACTGCGCAAGTTCAAGATGAGGGAGACTTGACTTGTTGGCAGTTCATGTAATCCGGGGATTTTAATTGACCACAGAATTTTATACATACCAACATCTTGATGTAAAAGCAACACCCATTCTCTTTCCCCTCTACCCTGACAAATCCCCCAAGAATTCATCTCTGTATAATCTTTGGCTGCATTAAGAAAGGCGTGTATTCAGATCACAGGAAGGGTTGAGACTACTGTACTCTGAGTTGACTGACTGACAACTGTAGTATTATGTCCAGTTTTGACACTGACATTGACCAATCTGATGCAACTATAGCGGGAGAGATAGACCATACAGAGGACTGGAAACCACATCATTTGAAGGGGAGTTGAGGAACTGTGGGTATATTTTGTAGAAGGAAAGACTCAAAGGCTCACCTATCCATACATTTGAAGAAGTATAGCACAATAGTTACAAATATGGACTCTGGTGTCAGATGGCCTGGCTCAGTCGTCTGCAGGATCTAGTAGGAGATGGGCACCAAACTCTGATGTTCTTTGGGAAGAGTCCTTCAAAGCCTCTCAAAGGAGAGGACGGTGCCATGTCATATTCATGTTGTAGGTATAACAGGCCTGACACATCACTGGTGTTTAATAAATGTCTTATCGCTCCTTTATAAGGACACAGTACACGAAGAACTAAGGTCTCAGAAGCAAATTACAAAGGCAGTGCTCAAGTACCTGGTAGCCGCTGGAAGGCGAATAAGAGCAGCTCATCAGTGCCTTCCCCATAGCTGGCAATGGTCGTCATGAAAATGATGTGGTGAGCTGAAATCAGAGTTGCCTCCCGGCAACTGAACAAGGGGGCAGCTTGAGTGAATGTAAACTGCCTTTTATTTTTTTTTCAGAAGAAATTTGCATTTTCTACATTGTTAGTTTCTGTGGGTCCAAGTCAATGAGGAGCAGAGTCAGCTCACAGTCTGTATCTTTCATTTCCTCTAATGTTGGCTCCCTTTTGTTGTTTTGTTCACAAACTTTGACAAAAGCATTTTTTGCCCTGATGTCATGGTATCATGCTGTTTTGTCCTCCAATGAAAATACCCGCTATTAAAGCTTAATTAAAAAATACAGTTGTTTCCACTTGACAGCTATCAGAAGAATCTATTACTGTGTTTGTTTTCTCTTTATGTGAGATAATTTGGGGAAATGCTAGCTCCTCACTCCACAGAAGGTCACCAACTGAAATGAGATGGTTTAATTGATAAGCATTCTTTAAGGAATGTAGAGTATTCCCAAGATCCTATCCTTGCAGGGCTCTCGGCTTTGGAATGAAATCAAAGTCTTGTTAAAAGCTCAGCATCTAAATGTAGCCATTCAGAAAATAGCCATGAAAATTCCTTTTTCCCCCTGAGCTAGCTGTTCTTTAAAGTGTTGTGAAATGTAAAATAATTTTAAACGTCTTACCCACTTAGTTCAAATTATAAAACACATGCAATGTCAAAATGGGTTAGGGTTTAAGCATAACAATTATCACTTGATTATTTCATATATATGTATACACACACACACCCTCTCCTTAAATATCTCTCTATAAATATTTACATGGGTAGATAACACCTTCTAAGAGTCAACTGTATCACTGAGTATTATCATACAGAATGCAGGAATATATTAATATATTTCCTTGGGAACTCAGTAAGTAAGATTTTTCTGTTTTGGTGTGCTCCGTTTATTCCTTGCCTCAATAAAGTCACTGACCCCAAGGAAAACTAACAAACCAGGTTTCCAAAACAAAATTCTAAAGGTTGGGAAGTTAGGACAAAGACACACTGAGATGCTTTGATATGGAGGTAGGCATATGATCAAGAAGAAGTCTTTGAACCAAGTTTATTTCATGAGATTCTACTTCTGGGCTGCTTATATAAATGAAACTTTCCCATGCCCATCGAGTCCTGCTTATGTAATATGTTTGTTTGACATGCCCCCTCATCATTTAAGAGGAGTCTAGTGACTTAGTACATGCTTCAAACACTCTGGCCCAGTTCCCCTCTGCAGCCTCCACTCCCTCCTTTCCCCTCTGGCTCACCATACACCAGCTATCCTCATTCTTTGTCTTCTCCCTGGTTCCCCGAGCCTCTGTCAGCTTCAGGGCGGTCACTCATCCTCTTCTCTCTGACTAAAGATCTGTCTGGTCTCCACTCATCCTCTTCATCTTGGCCTGGCTAATCCTCACCCTCGAGCCTCAGCTTCAACATCATTTTTGAAGGAAGGCCTTTTCTATGTCCTTGCCCTGCCCTGCCCTGCCATCGGTCTAGAGTAGGATCCCGGTTTATAAATACCCACAGCGTGGTAGTCTGTCTTTTCATGGCTCTCCTCTCATCATGACTGTCACAGTCCAGGGCCTCGTGCGGTGACTCATTTATTGTGTGGCTCCTCTCATCAACTGTAAACCCCGGTGAGGCAGGGACAGTGTTGACACTCAGGGAGGCAAGGCCCCGGACATTGTAGATGTGCCGTGAATGCTTTTAGAATGAATGCACAGAAGGAAGCCACGGAGAACCTAAAGCTACTGGTACCACAATTCCATCCACTTGGGTGGTGCCTGACTGGAAACTTTTGGCTTACATTTTATTTAAGAAAGTGTCTGAATTCTTGCCCCCTTCTTCTGCCCTCCCCCATGCCTTCCTTCTCCCCAACACACATGCCCCAGGGAGTCTGTGAAAACTGCCAATGAAAGATACTGCTTTTACCACAGAATCTTGTCACATATCCGGGAATTTTATAGATAATACATACTTGTAGTTTTACCCCAGTGGTTCCCAGAAAGGAGAGTTGTTCTTAATGAAACTTTAATGCTCTTGCCCTTCCCATTACCGGATGATTGGTAAGACTAATGATCAAGTAAGAGAGAATCAGAAAAATAAATGGCCATAAATTAAATCCTACTATAATCTAATTCTACTGAGATTCTTCTTTCCAAAATACAAACAGTTCTATATAAGTTCTCCACTTGAACCCAAAGGTGCATTTTTCATTCAGCTTAGTGCACACCTTAGGGAAGGATATAGCTTTAAATCATGAAACGAACACATTTCCACATTTCTTCTGATAAACTAAGTGCATCTGGCACCGCCCTCTGACTCTCTACAGAATTTATAAAATGAAGAAAATATTAAAAATCAAAAGAAAAAGAAAAACATTTGTATTTCAAAAAAGGCCAACTTTTACAAATATTACCTTAGGAGAAAATAAAATATGTTTGACTTAATGCTGTCTGTAGTAAAATGACCATAGGGACAGGTCTAAATGGTTTATTAAGTAAGAAAAATTGAACATATGAAAAATTGTTCTCTCCTAGAATATTTCTAACCCACACATGTAATTTATATCATGGCAAAATTCAACACAAAAGGTCTATTGTTTTTGGCAAAATAACTTGCAAACATGCTTAATTAGGATGCAAACTGAAAGCACAGCTTAATACTGTTGACAGCCATGAGCTTCAGACAGTGATTTCTACTACTATTATTATTATTTCACTTATGGAAACATTTGAAAAGCAGTAAATACGGAATTAGAGGACAAGGTTATTAAAGAGATGTAACATTTGAATCTTATGATTCTCATTTCTGTGTCAGCATCACAAATAATAGGCTTCCAACAGCCCCACCTTGTAACAGGAATGAAAGAAATTATTTTTGCAACGAAAGCTTACTCTCATGGATATTTGAAAAAGATGTCAGCATTTAAGTTAATCAATACCTGCTTCCAGTGGGCTTTACTTTGAGAAGTGATGCCTCTTTCTGGGGAGAAGGGATAATTCTTTATACTGACATTCCTTTCCATTCACTGCAAGATGTAAACGAATGCCTCCATTAAATCGATTCCATGGTCAGTTAACATCCAAAGCAGTCTTTGCTGTATTGTAGCCCCGCATTCACCATAGGAACAGCCAGAGCCTAAAAATAAATCTGAAAGAATCTAACCCAGGGCACCATTTTCAAACGGCTAATGCCTGCTTCTTCCAGGGCCATGACTTCTCGTTCTTGGTTTCTATAAATTATAGACTAAGGGTATGGAAAGGGAGGGCCAGGTTACAGGACTGAAGGAGACAGAAGAGGAATTTGGTCATATTATCTGGATATTCTAGCTATTTCATGTATTTAAATTTCAGTAATCATTTTTAAGCGGTCATTTATGTGTGACAAAACACAAGGGTTAAAGCACTGCATGGTGTAGTGGAAAGAGTCCTGGCCTCTGGTTCACTCCCTTCCCCTTGCTGTCTAACCTCAGATAAATTATTTCAGTAACTTTCAGCATTGGGCCGTAACTTCTCATTTGGTTTTCTTATCTGAAAATGACAGTTATCGTGATGGGGATCAGGCAAAACTGTGGAGTCTACAAAAATGGTTTAAATAGTATCACATGGCACAGAAGTTCAGGATATTTCTGTGATCACTTGAAAAATACATCTAATGGAGAGATCACCAATCTGAAGAGTTAAAAACTTTAGGGGTGGATGTCTGACCTGAGTTCTCCAGGCTTACCATTTAAAGTTCTTATTTTACCTCTATAGATAGCCTCAGAGTTGTATAAAATGTGAAAAAGTTAACTAGGTATTCTATTTTATGAGACTCTATTAAACTTTTCACTGATTTATTTCCTATTACAAAATTAATACATCCTTATTGCAGGAGCTTCCAACAGCTCAGAATGGTATAAAGAAAAAGGACTTTCCCTCCACTGCTGCTTGTTTTGTTTCTCTCTCTTTCTCTCTCACTCTCTCACTTATTCATACACACACACACACACACACACACACACACACACACACACACACCCGATTCCCCATTTCCCCCTCCAGAGATAATCATTATGAAGTTTCTTTTAAAAGAAAATACTTTGAAAATGGAAAACATTGCAAGACCACCTATGGATTAAAAAAATACATTAAAGAGAAAATCTAAAATTATTTCATGCCAGTCAGGACTGGGGAAATCTCGAATTCCCTTGGAACAACAGAATGACCAATTGCTGGGTGAGGGAACTGAAACAATAACCTGTAAACAAATCGTCCAAAGTATACAGCTAGAGACAGCCCACGGCGAAGATGGAATAAAGCCTTCAAGGAACACCACCTCCTCCTCATGGTTAACAACTTGATGACGTTCTTCAACATGTTTTAATGATTATCATACCTTCCCCTTCACAAAGGATTGATTTATTATGGTTTAGATTTAAAGAATACTGGTTTCCCAGTTTTGAATCAGGCTTAGATTACAGAACACATAAAATCAATGACTTTGTTCTAGGCAAGAAAAAACACAGTGTTCATTTAAGTGCAAAAGGAACAGTCCTGGGGAAAAATTCTTCATGCTGTTCTATGTGCTCGCTGTTTCCACCACCTGCCTCCCCCTCTCACTCCTCCTCTCATCACTGTCATCAGCACCAGCACACCTAACACTTCCGTGGCACCTTAAAATTCACAAACAACTTCCCATATTATTTCTGTCAGTCCTCAAAATAATGTTGTTGGGTAGCTTTTCAATATACAATAAAAAAAGCTGAAGCTCAGAGCAGTGAAGTGATTGGCCCAAGATCTTTCACCTAGTAAAGGGACACTCGCCCAGGTTTATGATGACTTTTTTTTAAAAAGACTTTATTTATTTATTTGAGAGAGAGAGAGTGAGTGAATGAGCAGGAAGGAGAGGCAGAGGGAGAGGGGCAAGCAGACTCCCCTCTGAGCAGGGAGCCCAACATAGGGCTTGATCCCAGGACCCTGAAATCATGACCCCAGCCGAAGGCAGACACTTAACTGACTGAGCCACCCAGGCGCCCTGGGTTGTGATGACTTCTAAGTGTGTATCTCCAACTCAGATCTTTCCTCTAAAGCTCCAGGACCCACATCCAATCTCCGACTCATCTGCATTTTAGTTCCAAGTGCAGTTAAATTCAGTTTCCAGGCTGAGCCCATAATATTCTCCCATAAACTTGTTTCTCTTTCAACGGTTTTCTTTTTCAGTAAATGGCACCATCACCCTTCTGGTTGCTCAAGCCAAGAACCTAGGCAGCATTTCTATCCACAACCCTTTTTCTCAACATGCCTATGTATGCTCCATCACCACATCCTGTACATTTTGCCTTCTGAAGATTTCTCAAATTTGTCCACTTCTCCTTGTCTCCACCATGAACAACATAGTCTGAGGCCCTAGCATCTCGCTTTGAAATAATTCCATGTTATATCCTGCCCTTCCCTCACAACCTCCCCTCCGTGCATTCTCCACTTGGCAGCCAGACTGATCAGGTAATTCCTCTGCTTAAAATCTTTTGTTGGCTTCCTAGTGCTCTTCAGATAAAGATAAGAATCCTTAGTGTGGCCTATAATAGCTGCTATGATCTGACCCTGTCAACTGGCAAGATCAATGAGTGGTTTCCATAGTTTCAGGATATCATGATGTATTTAAAAAATAAGTGAATAGTTAAGCTTCTGTGTTTATATAATGCATAACATTTAATGACTTAAGTGCACTGATTAATTGTAGAATGAAGTTTACACTTGTAGATTTTTTTAAAGCATTATTAACATATGACCATACGTAGATCTTTGTGACTTCTTTCTTAAATAGAACAAATTCATTTTATAATATGATAGGAATTAAAATACATGCCCAAATATATGTAATAAAGTATATAATAATTTATATAATTTATTTCATTGTGTGTATGTGATTCCTATCTGTCTCAAGACTAGATAGCCGAAGAGATGGAGGCAGCGACTCTTCTCCCATGTTGTATGGAGTACTCATCTCAGAGTCTAAAAAAACAGGGTCAACTTCATGCATTTGTGACTTGCGCAGTTACCCAGGGCCTGCACTTAGAAGAGCTCGGTTTATTGCCTTACTATTTGGTCTTGAAATTCTTAATCATTTTTGAACAAGGGTCCTACATTTTCATTTTGTCCTGGGTACCACAAATTGTTTAGCCCATTCCTGCTAAAAAGAATCTCAATGTATTAAGAGTCAAACTCTCTCATGTCATTCAGCCCAAAGTATCTATTGCATTTGATTTCTGTGATTTCTCGACAGAAGGAGGGCTCTGAGGACCACTGGAGTCAGAACTGACAGTCAGGGAGGGAAGGGTGTCTATATACTGTGGTCAGTCACAGATTTCAGGCCAACCAAACAAGCTTCTACTCAATAACTGCGATTTCCACATACAGCGAAACGTGTTTAACAACTTTGGCTAGTGGATGAGGCCAAACCAACAGATGGTTAATGTGGAACATCCCTTGGCTTCAGCTGCTACTTAAGATAAGTCCTCACCCAGAATATGGGGGGATCGCTGGGCAAAGGTAGGTACAATCAACTTTACTGAAGAGTCTGGTGGTAGCCGTATTAGAAATCGTTTTACGGTTTATAAAAATCCATCGATAGTTTTGTACTAAGCAAAATAAAAAACTGAACCCCTGTGGGAAATTGTCTGCATGTGCAAAATGTGTCACCAGTCGGTGCTTTCGGGATTGCAATTTTCAATGCAAGCAAGCAATATGATGGTGGGGGCAAAGTGTGCTGTTATAGATGAAAAGAGGCTGGGTTTAAAGCACATCATGTGCTACTTTTATCTCGCAGAAGTTGAAAGGCTGTTAACATCTGTAAATTACCACTAAAATATATTTATAATTATTACTACTTTGCATGAAAAGTGATGATCCTTAAAGAGTTGGTTACCCCTTACCCTAGGTAACTTAGGTGAATTTAAAAATTAATATCTAGGTAAAATTTAAATTTTAGGCTGATAATTTCCCCCCAGAGCTCAAAATTTATTTAGGATATGAAAATTTCAACTTTCTTGGGAAAGTTGTTTCTGAGGTTAAAAAAAGTAAGTGATAACACAGTTTCTAGAAGCTTCTGTTAGCGATAAATGGGAAGCATTCAGGTGTCACGGTGCATATTTCAAGGAAATGAATTTTGGTGTCAGAATTGGGTTCAAGTCTCTGCTCTTAACTACTTAACAATTTACTTGATCTTTCTAAGCCTCAGTTTCCAATTCCTAAATAGGGGTAATGACACCCCATGAATAAGGCTAACGGGGGGATCAGATTCGATATGAGTGTTCAGTGCAGTGACTAGCACATGATGATTACTCTACAGATGGAGCTATCATCACTGATGAGATTTTTCCTCCAGGATTATAATCTATTAAATAGTTACCTTATTGACAGGAATAATGTTTTTGACATTGTAGTAGAAGCCAAAATAAACCATGTTGAAAACCCCGTGACGTCCCAAAGTTGCTGTAAATCCTTTGTTGAGGCCCTGGAGTCCCAAGCCTTCCTTCTTAATGATATGTCTTGCATAACTCATCGTGGATGGTTGCTGCAGGAGAGAGAAGCAAAGCCAGAGAGATCATCTTTGAGACCGTGAAATAGAGTAAATTACCATTTTAGCTTCCCTTCAAGCCAGAATTATTCGGGACTTTTTTTTCCCCCCAACATGAATAATCATGCCTAGATCCATACTTTTAAAATTAGGAAGCCCCAAAAGTAAACAAAATTGCATGCATGCAGGTCTTCAAGGGAAGATTGCTGTTAAAAAAAAAAAAACCCACACCTTTGGTGGAATTAGTGAAACTAATGTCATGTAATACCTATCATTACTACCTACATGTAAATAGCTGTATCCAATTCTGGATTACCCAAGTAATGGAGGGGATTAGCCATACAGGTAAACTGGTAATCCATAACTGCATAATTCAAAAGGAATTTACATTTGGTTCCTGAATCCAGCATAGCTACTTTTCTAATTACGTTTTTCTGAAGTGAATGTTACAAGTAGTCTTGATTTCACTGCCTCAAGAGTTAAACTGGCACTAGGTTAGAAATTGGGTGGATAAATAAAATTAAAAAAAAAAAAAAAAGACACCTGGGTGGCTCAGTCGGTTAAGCATCTGCCTTTCAACTCAGGTCATGATCCCAGGGTCCTGGGATCGAGCCCCACGTCGGGCTCCCTGCTCAGTGGAGAGCCTGCTTCTCCCTCTCCCTCTGCCTGCCTCTCTGCCTACTTGTGCTCTCTCTCTGTCAAATAAATAAATATCCTTAAAAAAAAAAAAAGAAAAAAAGAAATAGGGTGTGGATAGTTGTCTGTAGACTTCCTCAAGAGGGTGTACAATTAATGTGTGTATCACTCGTGATAAATGACAAATCAGTGGCACTGGGAGTCGTGGGTTACCTTTAAATTTTTTTTTTTTAAAGATTTTATTTATTTATTTGAGAGAGAGAATGAGATAGAGCGAGCATAAGAGGGGGGAGGGTCAGAGGGAGAAGCAGACTCCCTGCCGAGCAGGGAGCCCGATGCGGGACTCGATCCCGGGACTCCAGGATCATGACCTGAGCCGAAGGCAGTCGCTTAACCAACTGAGCCACCCAGGCGCCCCGTGGGTTACCTTTAATTTACTTCTTTCCAGCCCTCCAGTTGACGACCCAAACTTGAAATACCCTGACTGCTGGACTCCAGTCTATCGCTACTTTTGGAACATGCTACAGAGCTTACTAGAGTTTACAAGAACAACAATTCATGTGGGCTTCAATAAAAAGCTGAATGATTGCGTCCTTTCGGAGATACAGTACAAGGGATATCTCTACTTGTTAAATTTTGACTGAATAGGAAATAAGGGAAAATGCTCAGTATTTAATTTTTTTTTTTCCCATGAGGCAAGCACTGACATGGCATTTGTTTGATTTTTCCCTGGAGCAGGTTGCTGGAGTGGTCTGCAGTCTGATGTGCTTTCTGACTAAAAGTGTTTTCTTATCACGTGCAATTAAGGTTGTATCAGCAGAACAGAGAACAAATCCAATCAAGCCTTTTCATCCAACTTGTATTTATAGCTATGTAATTAACATGATACATTTAAATGAGCTTGTTTATATAGTAAATCCTATAGTTTTTGCTGATAAATGTTTTAAAAACTCTTAACTACAATACTACACTCAACTTCATCTTTTCACTTAAGAAGATTAATTACAATACATTGCATTAAGCTTTTAAGGAAACCTTTTTTTGTAACAGAAAAAAAACACATGAGAATATATCTTAAAATAATAAAAAAACATTTCATATAGGAAAACCAAAAATTCTCAGAAGGTTAAAGTTCACTCTCTGCTCTACAAAATGGGGCTTTTTTTGTTTGTGTTCTGGCACATTGACTATCAACACAAATTATTTTGGTTTTCAAAATAGACTTGAGGATAAGTTGAGCAGAAGTTCATTTCTGTTGGAAAGACTCTGGAAGTGCTGAGCAAACTGCCTAGGCTCTGCTCCCCTGCTCGGAGGAAGGCAGCCAGAGGGCAGATTTTGAACTCAAGTGCCTGGGTGAGCTTGAACTCTAGTTATGAGTCATTAAGTAAAATCAGAGAGTAGCACAGTAGTTAGAAATAGCTGGTTGTCTTTCTCTGCTTGATTTATTTCACTTAGCATAATCCCCTCCAGTTCCATCCATGTTGATGCAAATGGTGGGTATTCATCCTTTCTGATGGCTGAGTAATAGTCCATTGTATATATGACCATATCTTCTTTATATGTGGAACATAAGGAATAGTGTGGAGGACCACAGGGGAGGGGAGGGAAAACGGAATGGGAAGAAATCAGAGAGGGAGAAAAACCATGAGAGACTCTGGACTCTGGGAAACAAACTGAGGGTTACAGAAGGGAGGGGGGTGGGGGGATGGAGGGATGAGGTAGCTGGATGACCGGTATTAAGGAGGGCAATGTTTTGTGATGAGTACTGGGTGCCATACACAACTAATGAATGGTTGAACACTAAAAAAAAAAAAAAAAAAAAAAAAAAAAAAAATAGGGGGTTGGAGCCAGACTGCTCCAGGTTTGAGTCTCAGCAATCCCACCTGCTAGCCTGGGAAAGGATTTTATCCACTCTGATTTATCCCCACTTTACTTATATGTAAAATAAGAATAATAAGAGAAAAAGAGAATCTTCCTTGTAGGATTGCTGTGATGGTAACTAAGTCAATGGATTTTTGTCCTCTGTAAGCATTCAAGACATATTAGCTGATAATAATAATGGCAATAGTGCTGATAATAATAAAAATAGTTCAAATAATAAAATAACAGGTAATTTCTTTGTTAGCTGAAGGCAATGGCATTAAAAAGGGCAGAGGCTGATTTGAGGGACATGAAGGGCATGTATAACTAGCCTCTTCCTTTTCATTCCCCTGTCTGTCCTTTCCTTTTCCCAGAGCTCTGGACCCTTGTGTCCACCAGAAATGCATCACGCAAGACAAAAAGGTCTACTTAGTCTGAGGCCTAATCAAATCCAGTCTCTGGGCTAGAGAGCTCCTCCAGGGAGCTTCCTCACCCCAGGGCCTTTCTTCTCTAGAGCAGTAGATCCTGTAAAATGGCCTCTTCCCTATCCCTTAGAATTAACATCCTCGGTAAGAATTCTCCACTGGGTAAGTCTGTGGGCTCTAGAAGCAAGGCCGCATGGGAGCAAAGTTTGGGAACAAAAAAGTCACCAATTGGGCCTCCACCTCACACAGCTTACAGCCTGGAGAGCACAACTGTGTGTGTTACCAGGTACCTGGAACACAGTGAGTGCTCATCAATGTGAGCCATTATCACATCTGTCTGGCAGTTTACACATATCACGTGATTTATTCTCTCAACAAGAGTGTGAGATTTCCATTTGATGGATGGGGAAACTAAGGTTGTGTTACTTGCTCAAGATCACAGAGATAGTGCCAAAGCTCAAACTGAGGCCTCTCCTGCTCCAAGTCCATACTTTTATCCTCTGCATGGGTTTGCCATTGTAACATATCTGATTGCTTTTCTCAATCCTGTAAGGTGGGCAGCAGGTATATTTTCCTTATTTTGCAGGTGAGAAAACCAAGGACTGTTAAGTAGCAGGCCTAAAGTAAAAATGCTGGTAAATAGCTTAAGCAGGATTCTGCATCCGGTGTGGTTCTCATTCTGTGGGCTTATTCTTGTTCTACATATGTGGTAAGAGTTTCAGAGTTTAATAATCCAATTGATACAGGTAACAGATACATCATAACCCAAATATATTTTTCTTGGGGCCTTGTGATAGAGAAAAACCTGAGTTCTTCTCTAATTCCCCATAAAGAGAAGTGTGCTTTTTGCTTCATTCAGCAACACTGTGTCACACACATGTAAGCAAATATTTAATTAGAAAGGCAAAACATGACTTCCACTGGGATGCTTAAATAGGAAAATACAGAACCATTTTGACTAGATCTCTGTAAACACAAGGAATTTTACTAAACTTATTTGATTACTGGGCTTCCATTTCAAAACAAAAATGGTGACTGATTAGCATCATCAGCCAAATGATTCCAATACTATCCAACCCAGCAGGTCACCTACCAGTTCAGTTTCCTTCCAACATTTAGATTCACTGCAATTTTCATATCTGGTTACCAGTTGTGGGCCAAATTGCATGATAAAACTTTCCTAGATGTACTCTTCATCGACTGCACCAGAATGCAAGTGGGGGAGCATAAATGGATTGGAATGTAGCTTATACTGTAATATCACACTGCTCTCCACACTGGTTTATCGAAATGCTCAGTTCACTGGTACCTGCCAGAGTATTTCCATTTGACGTAACTCAAAGTCTTTAGGTTTCGTTTTAGCTATGGCCCACTGCTACTTCTGGGAACTCTCTGTTCTTTCATGCATTCATTTCTTCAACAAATACCTGTTGTGTGCCTAGTAGGTGCCACGTGCTGTGCTAAATGTCTCATGCAGGACTTTGCTCATATTCTAGAAATTTAAATACTTTTGCTTTGGTTTTTATTCGGGGAGATAGGCCGATAATTTTTAGATCCACCCATGAGAATCTTCCACAATGGTTATGAAATATGGAATCAAATTTCTGTTTTAAAAGTCCTTAAGAGGCTTAATTAAAGAGAAGATTCTTTGCGCCACTCCAGGGCACTGATTCCTTACTCACGGAGAGTCCAGGATTACCAACAAATCACGGAGATGACTTATGGCAGCCTGAGCTATTTTGTTTAGAGTTCTTCCATCCAACTACTGACCATAGCTGGCTCTGATTAGCTTGTGAGACCACAGACTGAGGTGTAGGCAGCAGGCATTGTTCTCTGAGTAAATAGCTATCAGAGTATGGCCAATAGGTAGAGACACGGGGTGTGTGTGTCCATGAATTTCCTCCATCCCCGAAGCCAGAGAAGAGCTCTAGGCACACCATGTCAAAAGGCAGCACGCTCCACATGCGTTCCTTTACTTGCTTCCCAGGGCAAGGTGAATTCTGTCATGTTTTAGAGCCAATGGACAAGGGTGTTGCATTGAATTTCATCACATGGCTGGAAAGCAAACCGGATGAGACCTTTGCACAATGGAGTGAGTGTCCATATCTGGGCCTTCAGAAAAATACTGCTTTGTTAAAAAAGAGGAGATCCAGTTGCTGCATTTAGGCAGGAAAATACCCTGGTTCCTCAGGAGATAGAAGATCACTTATATTTTTCATTACTCAAATAAATTCTTGGAGCATTTTCATAAATTTGGAAAAAAAGAAAAAGAAAAAAGAAAAAAACCCCTTCCTTTTATTTGAGAACAAAATGTAAGTGAAAGAAGAGGAATTGGGCTCAAAAATCCCACAGTTACACTTTGCTTTCGCTGAGATATTTCACTAATTCATCATTATAGCTTATTCTAATAGGGCAAGATTATGGACAAAAAGACAGGCCAAATACAATTATGCTCTATCTAGAGTTTATGTTTGGTGAACGGGTCTATTTTTTATTTTATTTTATTTTTTTTATTCTTATGTTAATCCCCATACATTACATCATTAGTTTTAGATGAAGTGTTCCATGATTCATTGTTTGTGCATAACACCCAGTGCTCCATGCAGAATGTGCCCTCTTTAATACCCACCACCAGGCTAACCCATCCTCCCACCCCCCTCCCCTCTATTTTTTAAACAACCTGTGAGTGGATGGTAATTTGCCATAAATGAACTTTCCCAGACGCTGCGCCACACAGCTCCTCTGCCCCAAGTTTCGGCGGGGTAACGGTCCCCGGAGGAACGCGCGGGCCTTCCGGGTGATGAGGCGCCGAGGTGCCTCGCCCTGCCACCGCCGGCTGCGCAGGAGGCAAGAAGGGGCCCGCGCGGCGGTGACCGCTCGGAAACACCTGGCACCGCGGAGGGAGCCTTTGCTTTTTCCTGGTTCCAGAAACACTCCTGACTTTCCCTTAAGTTTCACGATCACCCACATTTCTCGATCCCAATAAAAGCAGTGCGGTTGCCTAGAAAGAGAACTCGATGTTAACGTTCGGTTCCTAAGAGCTACCACTTTCTTTAGGCGTTATTTTCCCTATCTATAAAACCGGGAGAAAGCCACCTACCATACGGGGTGGCGGGGGGGGGGGGGGGGGGGGAATTTGAAAAACCAATTATGTGGGGGCATTGGAAAAAGGGGAAGGATGCAAAAGCAGTTACCAAAGCACTGGGGTGAGAGGGGAGTGTTGGTGAAAATCAACTGTTTTTTCTTTATATAGCTTTGTATTGTTTGATTTGTGGGGGCGGAAAACACTGTAATACTTTTACTATTTGAAAAATTGTATAAATTGAGAAAATCAAATAAAGGAAAAAACATGTAAGGCATCTTACACAGTATCTGGCATATAGTAGATGTTCTGTAAATGGTAGCTATTATCATTACTTCAAAGTCTCCATCTGCAAGCAAAACTCTAGAATTCCTGGCACAGCTGAATGGAAGACTGAAGTCTATTTCTGTAAATGATAATAGAGACACAACTTGGCTGCTGCCTTAGCTATTGTTGAAAGATAACTATAGGAATGCATTCATAGACATAATTCACTTTTCTGCCCACAAGCATCATAGACTGGAAAGCAATAATTTAGGTACTGAACAGTTTCCAGGCAGTGTTTCACACGGCAATGCAGGAAAAATCTGAACTTAACTCAGTACCTCAACACAAACGTTGACATGCCCTTGAAGCTGGCTTCTCACACTATCCGTAAACAGAGCCACACGCTCGCTCTCTAACTCAACTTCCCTCTTTCTTGAAAGAGATTCATCACAAAATGCGGTCCTTCTATTTACTTTATGTTGACTCCACATACTATAAGTTTAAACATTTGTCAATTGCCTATGGAGAAAATAATCACTAAGCTTGGTGATCTCATATATGATCTAATTGATCTCTATTAGATTACCAAGCTCCCAGAAGAAAGTGTGTAGAATTATATCTAGTGGTGTTTATCCAAAACCAGAATCAAACCCTGAATTAATTTTTTAAAAAATCCCTATCTTCAAAGAGTCTACCATCAATGACACATTTGCTATCTGTTCATTGCACCTTAAAATTTCAATCAAATCATAAAGGTAGAAGACTAATTATTCTTTTCTTGGGTTGAACATCTTTAAAGACTAAATAGAGGGGAACAGGCTTTTGCAATTCACTTAAGCCTTAGTTTCATATTTGGGGGTGAGAATGATTATGTTCATATGTAATGTAGATAAAAATGAGTAGAAGGAAAACCTGTCCCCCATCCACACATCAGAGACAAATCCTATAGACCTCAAGGGAAGGAAAACATAACCCATTAGCCAAATAATAACTTTGAAGTAGATTTCAAAGTGGAGAGAAAAACTGGGAAACAATTCATCCAAGATTTTGCTTCTGGGAGGAAATTCACATTTTCCAGGCTTGCAGAGAGCATGCCAGCCAAGCACCAGTTGGCTTAGCACAAGTGATAGGGGACTTCTAGGTCTTATAAATATATAGATTAAAAAACGATGCACCCAGTTAGAGGGGAGAAAGGTCCTATAAGGACAATAAGCTATAAAGTCACACTTTTGGAAGATTGGATATGGAATCATCTCCAGTAGAAAAATCCTCGGGCAAGCCTAGTCCTAAGCCAAAGAGACTACAAACCAGAACAACACTTTGCTCGGGTTTAGTTTGAAGGACGGGGGGAGATTTGGGTCTAGCCCGATTTTATTTGAACATGTTTTTATACCCACTGAACCAAACCAGAGCATGACAAAGCTGTGATTACTTTGCTCCCCACAGAAGGTCAAGCATATTTAAATTAGAGACCGGTTTTCTTTATTCACTGTGAATTTTAAGATGCTGGCCAAGATTCTGGTATTGGAACTGGAGGAAGTGTGGCAAGGATTATAGTCTTTGACTGATATGCTGGTAATTTAAAAAGTAGAGGCAAGACAAGCACACCTATTGAAATCCTTGACACAGAAGCTGGAAGGGGCTGAGGGAAGTATCAGGAACCAAAGGAACCACAGTTTCTTTGTATTTTTAGAAGAGTTTATGGCTAAACTGAGCAGGAAAGCATATTTTATGGGGAACATACTTTTGACTGGCTAGAGAATCAAGCCTAGATCACAGAGGGGAGAACCCTTGCAGCCGGAGCCAGCAAGTCACCTGCCATTCCTGGAAATCCTCATGGGAATCGCACTTAGGGCTCCAAGAATATCACAGACGCGGCCTCTGCTCTCAGCCAGTCCTGCTCCTGGACCCCAGCCAGAGGGGCCCCCCCCCGTTCAGGAACCCATTCTTCAGGGGGCCCCATTCTGGGCCTCTGCCAGCAATGCCCTTCCCACAGGACTGAGGGGGATATCTGCCTACTTCCCTCAACCTCCTTCTAGACTTTGCTCTGTGTTCCCTGAGACTGTGGCAGGCCCCGCCCTTCATCTTCCCCACCCTATCACTGTCTACAAGACGTTAAGTGTAGTATTTTTTTTAAAGATTATTTATTTCAGAGAGCGAGAGCGCATGGGGGGAGGGGCGGGGGGGGAGAGAGAGAGAGAGAGAGAGAGAGAGAGAGAGAGAGAGACTCCTGAAGCAGACTCCCTGCTGAGCGTGGAGCCCAGCTCCGGGCTCAATCCCAGGACCTGAGATCACGACCTGAGCCGAAATCAAGAGTCGGGCGCTAAACCAACTGAGCCTCCCGGGTGCCCCACGTTAAGTGGATTATTAAGATTAACATTGACTATGGTTGCCCTCAACTGTCCTCCATTGCAGAGCTTCCCTCAGCAGCAGCAACTTCTTGGGAGATGTTCATCTTTAAAGGACCATGTTGACTCGCCTCCTCTGGCTGGGGAAATAGGAAAATCCACAATGCCTGTGTAGGAATCTGTAGCGGTTGGTATCTAAGACAGGAGAAGAGAGGGGCTGAATAGTAGACAGGCTGCCTGAGAAACACACACTACTGGCGGGGACAACAAGAGTTATCTCGCTGCAAATCAGGCAAAATATGGGAAACTGCTCTGCTTTTCTTAAAGGTGTTGGCAAGCCACGTGGCCATTCTGCCTGCAGCCCATCCACTGAGTGTTCCACCACAACTGGTAGCTATAATTAACCGAAAAGGCTGAAAATCAGCTTAGTTCAAAACTTCCATGTGAAGTGATTAAGTGGGCTTGATCAAGAATGCGTATTTGGGGCGCCTGGGGGGCTCAGTCGGTTAAGTGTCCGACTCTCGATTTCGGCTTCAGGTCATGATCACAGGGTCGTGAGATCGAGCCCTGCGTTGGGCTCCGTGCTGGGTGTGGAGCCTGCTTAAGATTCTCTCTCTCCCTCTCCTGCTCCCCCTCCCCTCAAAACAAAATACACGTTAATTTTGTACAATTATCCCAGAGGAAGCCTATCTTGATTGTGCTGGAATTCTCTCCAAAGCGGCTTCAAATGTTTTTTGTGTCAATCTCTAGCTTCTGCTGCTATCTGCTAGCTATTTACAGCAAACAGAGATCCAGCTACTTCTGTTCATGATAGTACATCTGCATCTGGGTTTAAAGACCTTGTCAATAGGCACCGTAACTAGGCTCCCAGCCCTTAAGCCTTGATAAAGAATTCTGGCTGAATGGATTGTACTGGCAGCTGAGCACTGCCTAACGTGGACCGAGGGAGCAAACCACACCCAGTAAGCTGTCTACGTGCCCACGGCTGGAGTCAGCTGTGACTGCTCAACATTAATTGGGGTACTATCTCAAGATAAATGTCTTTAGGTAAACTTAAGCGTTTATAAGATCAACTTGCATCTTGAAATAGTTATTGTTGGTTGACTGCCTACCATGTGCCAGGTTCTGGGTTAAGATCTTTGCATATATTATCATATTTAAATTCTCATAAAAACGTGTAATAACACCTACTGACACATTAAACCATCACTACCCGACAGGCTGCATTGACAGCTTTGCATACACATCTCAACCCTATTTCTATTATTCTTCTCTGACAAAATTGGAAACGACCATAGAGTGGGAAACATGAACTTGTCACATGGTCAGGGACAGAGATGGCCCTCTAGAGCTTGTGCTTCCAGCCACTTCACGGAAATGCCTTGCTGTGAGACAGCTGGACTGATCGCCATCATTTTATCACCGAGGGAACTGCATGAAACTTGTTCAAGGCCATGTTAGGAAATGGTAAAGAGCATGATGGGTGTATCTCTCTCCAACCCTGGGTCAGATTTGTCTGTTCACCTGTGGCTTTCCTGTTCTAGACAGCTCTGTGTATATATGTTCTTTGATAGTTCGCATGTAAGGTTTAAACGTTTTTTAGAAATTATAGAGCAGGAAAAAACGGGGGGTTTCTGCTACTATAAATGAAGTAATAGAAACTGAATTATGCAACATTCAGCCTTAAGATGGGCCAGCAAGCCATTCCTACCCAAATCAGCTGAGAAACTTCTCCCTAAAGGGAGGCTTAATCCTGGCAGAGCCAAAGAACATTTCTTTGGGATTACATACTTCTCTTTATACTGTTCTGGATTTCCTAAATTTTCTACAATGAAAATGTTACTTTTTTTTAAGTTTTTTTTTTAAAATTTATTCATTCGAGATACAGAGATACAGAGAGAGAGAGAGAGAATATGAGCAGAGGGAGAAGCAGAGGGAAGGGCAGAAGCAGGCCCCCCGCTGAGCAGGGAGCGCGATGTGGGGCTCGATCCCAGGACCCTGGGATCATGACCTGAGCTGAAGGCAGACGCTTAACCATCTGAGCCACCCAGGTGCCCCGAAAATGTTACTTTTTAAAGTAAATGTTCACAGGTAATGCTGAATACATTCTCATGATAAACATTCAACTACACAAAGCCCTTCCCCTAAACACTTACCTTCCACTCCCCCTCTTCTAGACTTCTCTAGAGGTAATCACAATTTAGAAGTTTGTATGAATTCCTTTGCATGACAGACCTGCACAGTCCTATAAGGAGATCACTACCCATACGTGGCTATTGACTACTCGAAATGTCCTAGTTCAAACTGAAGTGTGCTTGTAAGCATAAAATACACATGAGATTGAAAGACCAAATATGAAAAGGGTGTAAACTATCTCATATAATTTTTATACTGACTACATGTTGAAATGACAATATTTGGGATGTATTGCGTTAAATAATTAAAAATAAATAAATAAAATACAGTATTAATTTCATGTTTCTCTTTGCCTTTTTAAATATAGGTACTAGAAAATGTGGCTTACATTATATTGGTATCAGCCAGCACTGCTCTGGAGTGTAGATCATTTTTAATATGTTTACACATTTATATAAAAGATTATTTTTTTGTGCTTTCTAATGTAAATATGCGTTACTTTTATACTTGGACTAAAACTTTTTTTAAAGTATAACCTTTAAATGCATTGATCATTAAATTAACTCCGTTCTTCCTTCCTTTCTCTTCCTCTTCCCCACCCCACCCATCACCTCCAATGCACACACTTCTTGACAACTGACAAAGCCTCAGAGTGAAGAAAGTAATAAGTATTCTTGGCCATACAAATGTTGAAGTGAGCCCACCTAACAATCGGATTACTCCAACCCAGGCACAGATTAACAAAAAGTATCTCCTTTTTGGATAAAAGAAAGTGCTAGTCAATGGAAGAAGGCTTTGGAGTTAGTGGGTCCTAGACAAAAGACGTAGAAAATAGCTAGAGTTGCCAAAAATGACTACCAGTTATTTTTAAAGAACTAAATCCAAATTTGCTATTCTCATCATGTCATCTGTTCCTCTGATTTTTTTTTTCTTTTTCAGAAAGCATAGTTCCATTACTTTATGTTGGGTGACTATGTACCACTAACTCCTTTTCCCTTGATCAATATTGCTTATAAAGCGCCACCTCAGTTCAGCTACTGAATCTTGATTGTTGTCAGAAATAAATGCTGACATGCGTGACCACGTCTGACTCGTTTGAAGGTTATAAGGTACCGAAAATTTTTGTTTTGTCTAATACCTAAAAATGAGTCCAGTTCAGTGGATTCTGCAAAGGAAATGACCCCAACAAGCGCCTGTTCTCCCCGCACTTAAAAACCACCTGCCTGCATATACATAAACAGTTGACACACAGCGCACTCCTGTCAGTGAGCTGGGACCACGTACACATACTCTTGTGTTAAGCTGGAAGGGTGTTTCCTGTGTTCTAGCAAGGCCTTAACGCAAGCAACATATTAGCAGCTCTTACTTGGCCTCAGTGTGGAACGTCCTTGAGGGCAGAGGAGAGACAAAGAACATTAGGCATGAGCAGGGGTGCTGTGATGACTCACTATTCTCATTCCCATGAGTGCTCCTTGGTGCCCTGACCCATTTGCGTCCCTCTGGTTACGTGCTGCCTTGATAAAGGACCGCAGTTGAATACCTGTTTTCCTTTGCCCCCTCCTTGCTGCCTTGACAAACTTCCCAAGGACGAAAAGGAGGCCAGGGAGGAGGAGGAGCTCCACAATTTTCTTCTAGTTGGTAACTCTCCCAGTCTAATAAATCAAAATTTCCTTGAACAGATTTCACTGGGGGCTGCTCCATTTCAATAGGACATTCGAAAAGTGTTTCTTCTCTTTTCTTCCTATTCCTCACCACCTTTTTCCTTCATTCAAGGAAATAGAAAACAAAACAGAGACTAGGGCAATGCAAGGCCTTTCAATTTTTACTGAAGTGCCGAATATCACAGCAATTAAGGCAACCTTTTGAAACTTAAAAAAAAAAAATTCTCCCTTAATTAGGATGGACTTCATCTGAGTGGCTACCATCTGCTGAAGCAGCCCAACCCTGTCCTCCTTGGGTCTTGGCAGCTACAGGTGAGTTAGGCCCCCTTCTCCTTTCCCACACCCCTGCTCAAGAAGCTGCCAGGGAGCTCTCAAGCAGTATCAGCAGGCAGGAAGTGGGGTGGGAGCGAGGGGGGTCTCCACCCATTAGCAGCTGCCTAACTAGTAGGCAGGGGAACTATTCTACAGAGAACTTCAGGTCAGCAGATACTCCAAAGCAATTTATACCACATGCACCCAGTTGTGGAATTAAAATGCTGAGGGAGGAAGGACCTAGCACGCCAATCTCCTTATTTTCTCCCTTACCTGGTGTTTGGCACCCAAAAGAATAAAAGAAGAACAGTTGGACTTGGTGGTTTAAAGGGAATTATTAGGCAACTGGGAGGAAGTGAAGGCAGCTGTCTTCATGGAACATCATGTACCAGTGACTAAATGTCAGGACCCATCATTGTCCAAGTGGTGACGTCTACACAGGTTTAGCAACTTGCTTCATTCAGATTAAACCAAAAGACAAGCTTGACAGATTATCAGAATCTTTGGGGGAGGGTGGTGGGTGGAGTGGAGAAAGGAGTAAGGCAATTTTAAAAAACGACTTCATATATTTTTTTTTAAAGCACAATATTATCACCTCTGTGGTTTTTCTTCAGTTTCTTCTAGCATAATGTGAAATAGAGTCTTGCCAAAAGTAGGGGAAACATTTCCAAATAAGTCCTTATAGATTACATTCCAAATCTAAAATAAAAACTTGTAAACATGTGTTTGCCCATCAGACTTCAGAACATTTTTGTTCACGCTTCCCTTGTGGAAGAAACTTGACTTTTTCCTATGCTACTTCCTTAACAACAATTTGCTATGGTTTTAACAAATGACTAAGAGCCGGGTTCATAATTATATATATATAGCATATACATATTGAAAACAATTCTTTTACATTCCCTCACAATAGGAAAACATTAAATGATTACCTCTGTAAATTTGTTCCGATTCGCTTGCAAGCCAACTTTTACTACCTCAAAAGGGTTAACCACGATAGCTTCTGTTAGTCCAGATCCTAATCCAGCAATGGCAAACGTCTAGAAAAGTTCAATCAATCAATAATTTAAAACAAGTTATGTATACTGAGTTAAACATCCTACTCATTACACTCTGCAGCTGAATGTTATGTGGAGAATGGAGAAACATATATAAATGTACCATATACCATTACTAAACAGCTTTAGTTCTTGATTAGATGCTGACAATTCATGAAGAAGAAATTGCAGAAGCCACAAACCACATCCTAACAATTCAAAATAAAATGTCAAAGCCCCATCAACAATGACTTTTTCCTTTAATGAAAAGAAAGGTTGTCTTAGTGATTTAGGATGGATATTAAAACATCTGCACATGTAACAATTAAAAGAGTCTGACTTATAAAAGGCAAGGCTCGTTTTTAAAACATCTACTTAAATCATTATTGAGCATCTCAAAAAATTCAAGAAGAACCAAAAATAAAATGTTTATAAAAAGCCAAATTTCAGATAACAAAACAGTGCAGCTAAAAACACTCAAATGTATAGCCCTGATGTTAGAGTCACTATTCTAGACAATTGACAAACAAAAAAAAAAATTTTTATTCATCCTTTCCCTATTTAAAAAAACCCCTGATAACTGCCCTATTCTTCTAGACGTAGAAAATGAGGAATAAAAGTTGAGATCAGAAATGGCGAGGTTGTTCTGAAGGGCTCAGCTAAAATATAGAACATCTCTCAAAAGATGATGTCAGGTTCTGATTTGCTCTCAGTTAAGAGCTTCTGCAATAAGGAACTACAACTTTCTCGACTTTTCCTCAAAGTAGAATGTTTAAGGGTTTTCCAGAAAACCTGTATCAAAAATAACCACAACAATTAAGACACACACACACACACACACACACACACCAGAAAAACAAAATGAAACAAAGCCTCAAATTTCCAAAACAGATGTTGGAAAAAAGTAGTTCTTTAGTGCTAAAGCTGTAATTCCAGGAGAAGAGGGAATGCTATATACAGCCAAAAGAAGAAAAAAGCCAATGAAGAATAAAGAGCAGATAACTCTTACTAGGAGTCTCTAATTTCTTCAAAGTAGACTAAAAGAGAAAAGAGAAAGGAATATTCCCTAACCTTGGAAGAAAAGGCAAGGTAGAACAAGGGAGGATCTAGAGGGAAGTCTGGATTCAGGTCCTGGTTCTGCCACTTCTTGGCTGTGTGACCAGGGCTGCCATATGCATTAGTTTGTGCACAGAAAAAGGTGTGTGTGTGTGTGTGTGTGTGTGTGTGTGTAGGCTGAGATCCCGCCTGCACCGCACTTGCCAAGCTGGAGCCCTGGAGAGGCATCCCCCAGGGGAAAGGGCAACTTTGCATAATTCACAGCATGTGCGAGCTGCAACTCTGTGTCTAAATCACTCAGCCTTTTATAAGCCATAGTTTCCTCATCTGTAAAATGGAACAATGACATCTAATCTCCCTACCTCATATGAGGATCAAAACAATGTGTGAAGGCCTTTGTAAAGTGCTTTACAAAAACCATTGGTCCTGTTGCACATAAAAATGCAGAGGAAGAATGGGATCGTATACGGATTCAAGGAGAGGGAATAATTCATCATGTTTTCCTTTCACGCCCCCCTTCATTACGATTTTAAACACATTTGCATAGGGTAACAGACCAAATATTTCATTCATTTGTCTCAGACTTCCATCATGGAAGCCAAAACGTGTGTGTGCACGCATGTGTACACACACACACACACACACATGTCCCAAACTCTTCTGACCGGGAAAGCTAAAATCCAGATGTTCAGGTTTTTATTACTTACTGTATGCAATCTTCCAAATAATTCACTTTTTTGTTCTTCTATAAAACTCAGCTACATTTGCTGTCAGAACTAGTGTTCAGCAGTCCCTTGTCAAAAGAATTGATCAGCTATCAGCAGATCACGTTACTTAGATGATTCCAGAGACCAGTGGTAACAGTGGGGTTCCCAGCCTCCTAGGCTTTTCATGTGCGAGAACCAGGGGACATTTAAGGGCTGTTTAAGTGTCTAGCTGTATCAAAAAGAAACTGGAATAAATGAATTCAAGGAAAGAGAACAACTGTCTACAGTTTGCATGCATTCAGTTAGAGTAGCTGGAGTGGCCAAATGCTTTTCTGTTTTAATTCTCACGAGCCCAAAAGCCTGCAGCCTCTCACATGGTACCAATGCTCGACACAGGAACAGCCAGCTGGCCCTCTGGAGACCATATTTTATTGTCTTTTGCTAGGAAGTTTTTAATCCTCTCTTAACCAAGATGTTTTCAAAGTTGAGAATGACATTAAGAGAAGACAGCGAGGCATTAAAAAAATAATCTGAGCTAATATTAGGACTCATGCTGCCACTTCTACCATACAAAGCTATTTTGCAGTCACCTTGTTTAGGCAGGAGTCTGGGCGAGAGGTTTCTTAACAGGATCCTTCCTAGAGAAGGGGCATGTACGGTTTAAAAAATCACAGATATTTCTTCTTGGACAGTCTATTGGGCAGAGTAAACATTCTGGAGTAAACCTTTAAAAGTTAAGTAACGGAAGAGCTGAAGCTCAGAACACTGCCTCTCTGGTTGAGTTTTGAGGCCCATTGCAGCAGGTAAACCGGAGGACATTTCTAGGGGCTGGGAGGCCCACTGTCAATTGGAGGGCCAATGTATCATTTGTTTTGCTTTGTTTTGTTTTTCAGATTTGGAGGGAGAAATCAGTGCACTTTCTCTCTCTCGGGCTCCTGCTGCACACATACTTGTAGAAGCCATCTGGCCACTCTAATTTATCTTGTGAAAAGCAGCAGTCACCAAGAAGGAGAGGAGAGGCACTGAGCAATGTTCACATCACCATGCGATTTCCATGTAACAGCTGAGATGTGTCATTGTAGCATCGCTGTTCTCTGCAACCACTAAAGGTCCTTCAGTCTGCATCTGCCTACAGGGTGACCTGAAGTCCTGTATTTCCTACAGCTGGAGCAAAAGCTGGAAAAGTGACCTGTTAGGAAATGTTTTAGGCATACTGACTTCTGCATAAACAGATATGCGCAGTACGTAGTATGTAAACACATGCATGCTTTGGCTTTCACAGAATCTTTGACAAATGTACTCTTTATTTTATATTCTTGACCATATCTCATATGGGTCTTTCCACACATATCACTGTTATCATAAATTCATCACCGGGAGCTATAAAATAGCCAAATTGTGAGTTATTAGGAAGATGGCTTTCAACAAGTAGCTGAACATTGAATAACTCGAATTCATATTTTAGTAGTTGGGCTTGGGGAATCAAAAGGGTTTTTGTTTCCAGATTTCAGTTTATGAAATAACTCACACACTTAAGTATAATAAATACTCTCACTTACCAAAGCTGGCGACAGTGACACATATCCTAGCAATTTCTTGTACTGCTCAAAGGTGAAAAACTGTGAAACAAAACCAAACCCAGAGATTTATAACAATGTCTTGCAACAAACCCTTTAATTGACTCAAATTTCTTTAGTAAATCATGATATTAACCAGCATTTTAGAAAAATGATAAACCAACAAACACAGTTTTTAATCTGGTCTCGGGTAGTTGCTTAGTGGGCCTTACTTGAACATTCACATTTTCAAATGCAACTATAATAACCTACAGAAGAGCTGATGGAATCCTTTATAGCAGTAAATGAACCATACAGCTTCCATTTACCATGACCATTTTCAGTTTCCCCAGACATCAATAGACTTCTTTTTTATGGCAGTGATTCAAAATTATAGGCAGAGAGACCCCAAATCTCTGGTCTCCTATGTTTTCTCTGTGAACTGCTTTCCCAGTGAATGCCAGTTTTCTAACCCACTTGTAAAAGACACCCCCTTCTCATCTTTTTTTTTTTTTTTTTTTTTTTTAAAGATTTTATTTATTTATTTGAGACAGAGAGAATGAGAGAGACAGAGAGCACATGAGAGGGGGAAGGGTCAGAGGGAGAAGCAGGCTCCCCGCCGAGCAGGGAGCCCGATGCGGGACTCGATCCCGGGACTCCAGGACCATGACCTGAGCCGAAGGCAGTCGCTTAACCAACTGAGCCACCCAGGCGCCCCCCCTTCTCATCTTTAACTTGCGCATATCCTCTTGTGTATCTCCATTGTTTCATGGAGTTTCTAAACCCTCACTGATGATGAAGGTGCCATGGTAAAACAGAGAAGGACCCAATGAGGTCATGTAGTCCGTCCTGACTTAAAGCAAGACTGTCTTCAACCTTTCTCCTTTCACGAAGAAAGAGAGCTGCTTTTTCCTTCCTTTAACATCTGATGAAGATTTTGTAGGTTCCTTTCATGAGGTAACATTTCATATAATTTTCTCTGCAAATAAATTTCTATGGAGGCAAATGTCATCAGACTTCATGTAATGTGCCCCAAATACATTTCTCTCCTCTCTTTCTGTACTCTGTAATTTGGGAAACAATTCTCCTTGATCATGATGTTTTGCTCCTGGGCGTTCTGTTAGTAGAAGCTGCCAATGTCATTGGTAAGGCACAATCTTAGGTCCTGCTAGGGCCTGATTTTTAAGGCCCCAGAAAAGGCATGGGTACTTGATGGTCTCGAATGCCTTCTACTCTATTACTTTGTAACTCAATAAGAGGGGGGAAGAAAAAAAAAGCAGATTTGGGGGTCAAATAATACTCTGTTGTTAGAAAGAGGTAGTTCTATGTAGACATGGCTCTATGAGTTGTTGGGCAGAGATTTTGATTCTTTTAAAGACCCAGGAATAACTTTTGTGCCATGTTTCTTTTTTTTTTTTTTTAAAGATTTTATTTATTTATTCATGAGAGAGAGAGAGGCAGAGCGAGAAGCAGGCTCCCAAGGAGCAGGGAGCCCGATGCGGGACTCGATCCCAGGACCCTGAGATCATGACCTGAGCTGAAGGCAGACGCTTAACCATCTGAGCCACCCAGGCGCCCTTGTGCCATGTTTCTTTAACTCAACTACAGATGTAGACTTTTCTAGATCAGGGATTCCTTCATTTACTCATTCAACAAATATTTATTGGATGCCTCCTGCAGCAGTGAATAAAGAGAAACCCCTGCCTCCTTGATCTAACATTCTAGTGGATGGTGTCAACTCCGAAACTCTCCTGGTGTTAAAAAAAAAAGCACCAGTGGCCACCGTTTTGGTGAAACCATTAACCATGGAAGGAAAAGTGTTACTGTCTTAGGCTTTACAGATAAGTTTTTTTCTTCATTTTTATGGTCACTATCATCACTATTCTTTGACGATCACCTTGCTAGGGTTTTGATGGGAGCAGTCCTGGGACTGAATCCTGGCTATGCTACTTAGCTGTGAAAGCCTGGGCAAGTCACCTGACCTTTCCAGCCCCCCCAGAACACAAAACTTACCTTCTAAAATATTCCTTAAATAACAGAATTTAAGTAAGATTTTCTGACATGCCTGACACAGATAGGACTTTCAGAAAATCTTAGTTTTCATTCTCTTTCTTCACTTTGGGCTAATGGAGGAACCACAGTTACTTGTATCCCTCACGATAGCTTGCTGTGGTCCAGGTAACATGCGAAGGCCTTGGCAGGTGCTACTGTGCTGAATCCATACAAGCCCATCAGAAAACAGGTTATAGTACGATCATGGTTCTCATTCTGTAGATCCACATCCTGCGGTTAGTGAGTAGAAGGACTGACTGCAAAGCCTGTGTATGCTCTTAAACATGACATATACTTGCTCACTGCTGAGCCGTGACTGTTAACAGTTTGGGATTCTCTGCCCCAGAGTTTTCTTGCTGCTGAGGTCTTCTTGCCTTCCCTGACCTTGGAAGCCCGGAGTCCCTCAAGGCAGAAGGTTTCAAACCTTTTGGAGCACAATCTATGTAAAAAGTATTCACATAACACTCACACACGCACGCGTGCGCACGCACGCATGCACACATGCACAAAGGCAGTGTTCGCGCACGCACGCACGCGTGCACACATGCACGAAGGCAGTGTACCCTTGTATTTATTTATAACTGAAAGAAAACATTGCTGTAAAACTGTGTTTCCCCCTCCCTATGTGTAATGCACTATGTTTCTATTCTGTTTCGTAAAAAACGTTCTGGTCATGACCCATTACATCTAGTGACCCACTTAATTGATTTTATGACTCATAGGTCATGACCTACATTTGGAAACACTGAATACTGGGTTCAGGGAAGTTCTGGGATGGATGGACCTCACAAAAGGCCTCACTACCTTGTTCTCTTCCAGTGTGAGGATGCGGTTTTGATTTTTGTTCTTCTTTATTTCTGACTTTCTGTAGTTACAAGGGATTAAGGACCAAACTGGGATCTCAGGGGAGAAGTCTGGGGACAGGCACTTGGCCTGTCATTGTAGCAATTCTCACAGGGAATTCCAAGTCTATGTGTCGGGGCAGTTCTAGGCTTTTCCTATTCCATCTCTAAAATTGTGAGAAAACCAAGCTACTATTAGCTGACTGGTACTCATCAATCAGCAGTGTTGCTGGAAGATTATGGCGAATGCCTAGGATGAAATGATTCAGACACTCTTATCCAGTACCTCTGTCCTGTGAACTCTAGCTGCCTTGCCCTCTCCAGCCTGTCAGCTCCGTCTCAACCCAGGGAGTAGTACACTGGGCTCTGCTTACATTTCCCCTGCGTGCCCGGGGTCTGGAAAAACCTCTCAAGGCAGTAAGTTGGGGGCAAACCATAGAGCTCTTCTCATTTGTTCCCTGTCCCTGCCCTTCCTTGTCTGATGTCCAGTGTCCTGAAAACTGTGGTTTCATATATTTTGTTCATTTTTGTTGCCGTTTCAGGCAGGAGAGTAAATCTGGTCTCTGTTACTCTATCTTGGCTGGAAATGGAAGTCTTGGTCTTCCAAAAACTGAATAGTAGATGTGGGAATTTTGGAGACTAGGATAGGAATGTCTCCTGTGATAAATCAATACACTTTCTTTCTGTTTCTTTCTCTATGTTTCATTTGTGCATCTAACATTGATTGAGCATCTAGTGTGTGTAGACACAATGACAGGTGTAGGAGGGGTGGTGAATAGCCTTCACAATTCCTACTCTCTCGTGGGTCTGGTTAGCATCAGGCAGTCCTGGAGAGTCTGTCCATGGAAAAATGCTGTTTTTGGACCTGTGAATCTCAAGACCAGACCCGGGAAACTTGAACGTGGTGCCTCCCATGTCTGAAGGGCCAGTTGGTCTCTTTCTGAGGTCTTTATTTCCTTTTGCTAACTGCAATACTAATTCTGTCTTAATCTGTGAAGGGGTAAGTTTCATTTATTTAGCATCGATGAATCTTATTTTAATGATGAATCCCATTTCAAAGAATACAGTGCAGAAAAACTTCACATTGTCTGTTTCTGATTATAATAATGATTGTGATTGAAGTGTCAGTACCAAGGAATACACACACACACACACGTATATTCACATATATTCATGTATATGTATGTATGTGTGGGTATATTTATACATATACTTACATATGGTCTCTGAATATTTTTTCTGAAGTAAACTTTGATGCCATACAATGAAGCACTTTATGATGTATGAAATCGTTACAATCAGATGATTGCTTTCCTCACAAATTCTAAGATAAATATCTATAAAATTTTCTATGAATATTTTCATAAATTGTATTGAAAAACTAGTGCTATCCATCTGGCAAAGATACACTTAACTCCAAGTTATACTTAAAAAGCCAATGCACTTACCATATGTCTCAATAATTTTAAGGTAAAATCAACTTGAAACAAGATGTCTGGGACACATACACCATATCCAGTTGCCCAAAAGTTCATCTGTTAACCATTGCTCTGGCAGCGAGCATTGCTTTTTTCTTCAGTAGAGACTAACTCAGTTTTGTAAAGCTCAACTTTTTTTTTTCCTTACATAAAAGACTGCTCAACACTGATAAACTTTAATCCTCTTCAAATTTAAATGAAATTTTCTCCAATGTATAGTATTAAGGAAAAATATTCCAGGAAAAACTTTAATTATAACTTACTCTATTTATCCATGTAAAACACTGAACAAATGAATATATTATTCCATGGAGACAAAGTGACTTTCCTTTTGAAAAGGAACTCTGCTCTGTTTGTTTACTTGGGCAATCTTTTATCAAGTGAGGCCATTTCATAATTCAATTCAGCCCTCTTGTGTACTTTGGTGAACTTTTTCCAGATTCTCTACTGCGATTCAGATCCTTATAATGAAATTTGTATTGAAGTAATAATATAAAATCACAGAAACTATGGCAACAAAGGGGATGAATTTATAGAGAAAGTATGTTTTACAGCTTTGTTTTCTGAATTCTAGACCTGAATCAAATCCTATTAAATTACTATTTTGACATAATGTAGAAGTATGGTGTCTGTGCATGTCGGTTATTTTATCATAAAATTTAACTTAGTCTACCTCTTAACTTACTGAGCAAAAGTATAGAAATTGTCCCATCTTACTTCTCAGGAATATTGGGAATACAAATTGAGTAATGTATCTGAAAAAAGCTTTATGTCATTAGTTGGAAAGGAGGTCTTTTGGTCTAAGTGTATGTTATCCTTCTTATGGAAAGACAAAGCCGTATTTGGTGAAGTCAGTGGTGTGGGGGAGGGGGCACTGACAGCCAGAGTCACTGTGATCAGGACTTCTGTTTGAGAGAACATAGAAAAGAGTGATCAGATTTAGTTCTTTCTTCCCTGGAGGTCCTGCCAGATCTCTGTGTTCCTATCCAGATACCGAACCAACAAATAGTACATAAACTCCCATAGTTATGTGGTTAAAGAATGGAAATCAGCATAGCGGAAGTAATAATTTTGTAAAAACCAGAGTAGAGGATTTTAACAGAGACCAGGGTGGAGGGGGTAGGGAAAGAAATGAAGTTAGCATTCCAAGTAAATGTGTTATATGAGAATCATGTACAAAGAAATATATTAGTTTGCTCTGTTCATAAAATGGAACTGATTTAGGGAAAAAGGTTTTTCTACCACTCTTCCCTCGTCTCCTCTCCCTCTCTCTTTAATAATTATTGCTACCAAGGAAAATTGATGAATTGCTTTGAGAAAAAGGTCCAGTTATTTTGTGGCTGCTGTGGTTCAATTACATGAATTTCATTCACTACTGTACTTTTTGTATAATCTCCTCATCAGAAGGGAGTGCCTTTACCTGAAAAAAAAAATCCATAAATCAATATTTGAGAGAGTGACCTGGCCTAATTATAATAAAAGTTATGCTATAATTTCCACATTAAATTTTTCACTCTCTTATCTTTAATTCACATTAACGTCCCATAGTTTGTTGTGGGATGTTTTAGGGGTGAAGTTGTTACTGCAGTCTATTTTCACTTGGTGGAAAGGTATACAATGCTTACCTTCACTGCTCTTTTTGGTGTTTCAGCCAAGATTGGTGGCAGAATCCCCTTGTAAAAACCAAACAATCTATTGGAGAAATAAAAGACTTTATGTAAAGGAATCAGGAAACAGGTAATTCTGCTTTTGTTTATAGATAAAGCAACTAATCTTAAAGTATCCCTATTATTCAATGTAGCACACCAATCATGAAGTCTTCCTTTGTTTTAATTCTAATGTGCAGAGATTATGAATTCTACAATTATTAACACTATGAAATTCAGAAGAATGGCACCAAGACTGGAATCCCCTGGGTACATTGCTAACCACAACAATGAGTTGTACCTAAAGGATGAACTTGACCTTCCTCACTCTAAGGGATCTTGCATTTATTTTCTCAGTTGTATGGTAGGTAGCTTCAAGCTGTCCCCAGTTTTTTTTTTTTTTTTTAAAGGTTTTATTTATTTATTTGACAGAGAGAGAGAGACAGTGAGAGAGGGAACACAAGCAGGGGGGATGGGAAGAGGGAGAAGCAGGCTTTCCGTAGAGCAGGGAGCCCTATGTGGGGCTCGGATCCCAGGACCCTGGGATCATGACCTGAGCCGAAGGCAGACACTTAACGACTGAGCCACCCAGGTGCCCCGAAGCTGTCCAGTTTTGCACTTCCTCCCTTGTAACCAAATGAGGTTCGGGTTATACCTGAGCCCACAGACTGGAACTTTCTGTGCTAACAAGGGGCACAAATCCTTACTTTCAGCTCTACTAACTAGTCATAGAGCTATGGAAACTGAGCTCCCAGCCCTGTCCTGAGTTAGTAATGATCTTACTAACTTCCTTGATGGAGATAGGAGGTCAGGGACATACGTTGCTGGCAGAAGAAATGTCAAACTTCCTTGCTGATACGCAGTCTTACAGGGCCTGGGATGACTGTGAATGCCAATGTTGAGGGACTTGTCACATACTCAAATGTTTTTAGAAACAAAAATAAAAACAAAAAACAAAACCGAGAATGAGTGCCATATGCTTATGATACGGTTCATAAAATGTCACCACTTATTTCATATTAGATTTTAAGATTCAAAATTTTAAATTTGTCCACCCTGTTCCAGATGAACCCATAAGTGACTACAGAAAAAACCAGGACTCAATGTGTTTGTATTTTAGGATGTCCATTTAACATAGAACTGGGGCTTCTCCGACTGACCTCTCAAGCTTCACTCCAACTTCCTTAAATTGGGTTCTGCTTCTAGAACTAGTTAAGAATTTATATATACTAATCGTCTGTGCCACCCAATCCAACGTGGTGATCTCTTTCTCTTCCCTGATTGACTGGCTTACAAAGCACACTTCAGTTAGGCAAGCAAAGGGTTTGTTTTATAGCTTCTAAATTGTTGGCTCCTTGAGGGCTAAGTGTGCATTAGTGTGTTTACCCCAGAGTCTTCTCTGTGTGTGGGTATGTAACCAGGACACAAACGTTTGTTAAGCATGTTGATTTCGCAAAGGGGAAGAAAGGAATCAAATGATCCCGATACGGGCTTACTCTACCCAGTACTTTTGACTTAATGGATAGTGCTAGCAGACATATGATTTGAAGAATTATGGGAATTCATGCTTCCACCTCCTTTCCATTCCAATTTCAACTACTAATGCCTGAAATTCACTTATAAAATTCAAATACCACCACTTTTTATCATTTACATTTCATTATAAATTAACCATTACATAATTTTCAGCATAAGAGTGACTAAGCATAGGCTCGGTCTTCCCAGAAAATAAATGTGATTATCTGAATAGAAGTTCTATATTTATAATGAAAGATTTATTAGTTCTGTTCTTTCTGTGCTGATTTTTCCATATCTGGAAGATTATGTCTGGTTTTTGGGGAAAAAGTTAAGAAGAACATTTAAATAACTAAAGCTTCTAGAACAGAGTGTCCCTGTTAATAATAGAGGTACTTGAAATCCCATACAACAGAGAGCAGTTACAGGAAGAACAGTCACTCAGCCTGGAGAACAGTCATAGGGAGAAACATGATGAACATGACTGATCTCTTGAAAGGTGAGCATGTAGGAAAGAGCTTCGACTTTTCCATTTGTTTTCAGGTGGTAGAACTAGGACCAACAGATGGAAGGAACAAGAAAAGACACATTATTGGGGTGCCTGGGTGGCTCAGATGATTAAGCGTCTGCCTTCGGCTCAGGTCATGATCCCAGGGTCCTGGGATCGAGCCCCGCATCGGGCTTCCTGCTTGGCGGGAAGCCTGCTTCTCCCTTTCCCACTCCCCCTGCTTGTGTTCCCACTCTCGCTATCTCTCTCTCTTTGTCAAATAAATAAATAAAACCTCAAAAAAAAAAAAAAGAGAGAAGACACATTATTGATCCAGTAGGAGCTTAATATAAGGAAGTACTCCTAATAGAATTATCTACAGATGGAATAGGCTGTCCTGAAAAATGATGAATTCTCCTTCATGGTAAGTGGTCAAGCAATCTGGATGGCCACTTGTCATGGATGCCAGAGATGGGATGTATACAGCAATGGATGAACTTGATGGCCCTCAAGATCGGTCTACTCCAACCCTCAGATTTCGTGGTTCTAAGAAAAATAACAGGAGGATATGGGAAAGTGCTTTCCTGAAGAGACAAAATCTGCCTTAACTTCAAACTTCTGCCTAAAGTAGAGTATTGCTTCTCTGGAGAAGGACAGAAATCTTCTGAGTAACACAGAAGGTCTTCATTTTAAAAATGATGGGAGAAAATATTAAAAAGAGGTGTAAGGCAGGAGGGAAGAGAGGCAGCTGGGAGAACCATAAGGATTTAATCTGAAAAGAGCTGGGAGGTCCAGAGCCCTCTGCTTCAAGTTGGCGATGCTTCCTTGATGCGCCCTCCTTCCCTTCTCTCTGCTCGGTTCCTTTCATGTGTAATCACCCCCCCACCCCCGCCGCCCCCAAATCCCTGCCACTGCCTCCAGCCATCCCACCATCCTGAACTTTCTAACAGTGAATGAACAGCTTTAATGGGAAATTCTCAAGGACCATAGGCAGGCTTTGTTTGAAAATGGGAACCCAGATCTACTTCCTTGCACTGTTTTCACAATATATCCTTGCAATAGTAGACATCTACAGAATAGTCAGGCCACCACCTCTTCTGTTGAGAACTGCCCCACCCAATTTTTTAAAATACTGGAGCCAACACATTAGTACAATATGATACTGCTTGTAGGCAGTTGGTTGACTGGGCACCTCACCAAATGGATCCAAATGGTATTCTGTCTCTTTGCCCCAATCTGATCCAAGCTAGACCTACCAGAGTTTTTCTCCAGGATTTGGGAATTAGAACGGAAAAAGTCAAGTCTCGCTCTGTGTGGTTGAAGCTCTAAGACAGAAAGCTAGCATATCAGGGACAGTCTGTCATTTGGAGAAAGTCAATCTGCAGTGATAAAAAAGAAGGAAGCTACCATTCAGGGAAACACAGAAGCAAAATGGAGAAGAGAAGTTCTGATACTGGGTGTATGACCCTGCTGCCAGCAATTTTTTACACTTAGTTATATCTCAACCTTTCTTGAATAGTGGCATTTCCCTTTGCTTTTCATTCTTTGAGATACCCAGTATCACTTAGAATAAATTCCTTTTTTTTTACACCTAAATAATTCTGAGTTGGGTTTATTACTTAACAACCCAAAGTCCTGAATCCAGAAAGTAAGCCTCACGGCCCCTACAGTCAAAGTGGCTGCCACAGGACCTCCGTGCCACACCCTCTCCCACGAAGAGCCTTTTTGTCAGTGAAGATTGGCCCTTGGGCCAATTAGAAGAGTCACACCTAAAATTAGAGAAAGAGAATGTGGTGGGCAAGGGCACAAGCTGACGAGCTACTTTTCTTGATTGATTAGATAATTACTGGAAGCTTTCCTAAGGTAAAGTACAACATACAGATTCTTAAAAACAAAAAGGAATTGTCATGTTTTATGAAGGAGATACTTTTTTTTTTTTTTCTGCTAAAGAACTAATGCTTATACCTACATGCTCTGTTCACTCTGCCAAATTTTTCTGCCTTCATGTAGTTTTGGCTTGAAATACAGAGCATGTGGCTGAAGAGGACAGAAACTAGGGAAGTTGAGAGATTTGTGACACCCATATCAACATGCTTTATCCTGCTTACTTCTCAAGAAGCAGACTGACACATCCAGTCTACTCCCTAGATGAATGGAAACTAATTCTAATGTGTATGTAGCATTAATAGCAGTTCTTATCCCTGAAAAGACAGTAAAGCCACCACTCTGGCTTTAAGTTTTGACCAATATCAAGCCAACTGGAGAACTCTTTGGAAGAGGCATGAAAACCAATGCAAGACCTCCCATAACAAGGTGGTATGAACTATATGTCAGTCCTCAGTTTGTTTCTCAAAATTGTTATTTCTAAAAGTTGTGAATTTGGTTTTAATTATCCTATGTAGGAAAATGTTAACTTGGATGTTTATGGACTTTTGTTGATATTGATATAAGTAAAATAGTCAAAATTTGTCAAAAGCTTACTATGTACTAGCCACTCTGTTAAGAATAAATGTATGTAGGGCGCCTGGGTGGCTCAGTCATTAAGCGTCTGCCTTCGGCTCAGGTCATGATCCCAGGGTCCTGGGATCGAGTCCCACATCGGGCTTCCCGCTCCGCGGGAAGCCTGCTTCTCCCTCTCCCACTCCCCCTGCTTGTGTTCCTGCTCTCGCTATGTCTCTCTCTGTTAAATAAATAAATAAAATCTTTTAAAAAAAAAAAAAAAGAATAAATGTATGTATAAAGAACTTCTTAAACTCAACACCCAAAGAACAAATGATCCAATCAAGAAGTGGGCAGAAGACATGAACAGACATTTTTCCAAAGAAGACATCCAAATGGCCAACAGACCCATGAAAAAGTGCTCAACATCGCTCGGCATCAGGGAAATCCAAATCAAAACCTCAGTGAGATATCACCTCACACCAGTTAGAATGGCTAAAATTAACAAGTCAGGAAACGACAGATGTTGGCGGGGATGCGGAGAAAGGGGAACCCTCCTACACTGTTGGTGGGAATGCAAGCTGGTGTAGCCACTCTGGGAAACAGTATGGAGGTTCTTAAAAAAGTTGAAAATAGAGCTACCATACGATCCAGCAATTGCACTACTGGGTATTTACCCCAAAGATACAAATGTAGGGATCCGAAGGGGTACGTGCACCCTGATGTTTATAGCAGCAAGGTCCACAATAGCCAAACTATGGAAAGAGCCAAGATGTCCATCAACAGATGAATGGATAAAGAAGACGTGGTGTATATATACAATGGAATATTATGCAGCCATCAAAAGGAGTGAAATCTTGCCATTTGCAACAATTTGTCAAAAAAAAAAAAAAAGAGAGAATACTGGACTCTGAAAAACAAACTGAGGGTTCTAGAG